>NC_134491.1:25119435-25294435 GCF_040206685.1 Ascaphus truei
CTATATTATATTAATATATTTACAAATCATGTGCTATATGTTTACACACCTTGCATGTTTTCCACTTCTGCCTTTTTTATTATAAAAGGTACATGTAAAAAAAAATTGCTATTTGCACTTCTATATTTATACTCACTTGGAAATCCTCTAGTAACAGTGGTGTGTGTACGGCCGCTTCTGCGCATGCGAGGCCTAGTAGAGCCGCTTCTGTGCATGCACGGCCTTGTATGGATGCTTCTGCGCATGCACATGAAACCTTCACGCATGCGCAGATGCTGATGTAAGTCTCTGCGCATGCGTAATCAGATATTTATATGCGCATGCGCACGTCTCGACGGCCGCCTGTGCACTTGCGCACGAGCCACCTGTTTCTGCACATGCGCACTTGTACCACGCATGTGATGGTCGCGTCTGCGGATGTGCAACCAACTTCCGTGACGGATTTTCGTCCCCATGCAGGACATTTTACTCATCAAAATTCAGTAGGTGCGGCCAAAGAAGTTTCACTTCAAAACTACATAAGAAATCAAATAAATAAGAACATTGCACACTTAAATTTAAACTGTGCATTAATAGAAAAAGTAGAAATAGATACATCAAAAAAAAACATACAATAAATAACTATAAATAATATTGAACACACTGCATCTACTTAGAATTTGCAAAAGCCTTTGATACGGTGCCACACAAGGAACAAAATAGAGGAAATTAGACTGGTTTGGAAACTGGTTGATGGGTACACAACAGAGAGTTGTCATACTGTAAATTGAACCTTTTCAGGTTGGCCTAAAGTTGTAAGTGGAGTTCCACAAGGATCAGTACTGAGATCCCTGCTTTTTAAATTGTTTATTAATGATCTTGAAGTCTCCATCTTTGCTGATGATACTAAATTATATAAGATTGCAAAATCAAAGCAGGATGTCATTTCTCTCCGGAAGGACTTGAAAGGACTGGAAACTTGGGCAGGTAAATGGCAAAAGAGGTTTAGTACAGATACATGTAAGGTTATGTATTTGAGAAACAAGAATAAACATGACATTTACAAATTAAATGGGGATAAATTAGGTCAGTCCTTGAGGGAGAAGGATTTTGATGTGCTTGTAGACAGGAGGATCAGCAATAGTGCCCAATGTCATGCAGTAGCTGCAAATAAGATATTATCTTTCATGAAATGGGGAATGGATGGAAGTAATGAAATAAGCATCATTATGCCACTGTATAAAGCATTAGTAAGGTCACCCCTTTAATATGGAGTACAGTTTTGGGCACCACTCCATTAAAAAAACCATTATGGAACTAGAAAAAGTGCAGAGAAGAGTCACCAAATCAATAAAGGGGATGGAAAATCTGATTTATAAGGAGAGGCTAGCTAAATTAGATTTGTTTACATTAGGAAAGAGGCTCTAAGAGGGAATATAATAACTATGCACAAATTATATTCTGGGCCAATACACAGAGCTTTCAAAAGAACTATTTGTCCCAAGGGCAGTACAGATGACACGTGGTCATCACTTAAGGTTGGAGGAAACGAGATTTCACCAGCAACAAAGTAAAGGGTTCTTTACAGTAAGGGCAGTTAAAATTAATTACCCATGGAGACTGTGATGGTAGATATAATACATATCTTCAACAACAAAAAAAAGTTGAACATCTTTTTTGAAAGGAAAGGTATACAGGGATATACCAAATACGTGGGAAGGGTGTTGATCCAGGAACAAATCATTATTTGGAGTCAGGAAGGAATTAATTTTCCCCTTATGAATCATCATTGGATGATGTTTCCCTGGGGTTTTTTGTTTGCCTTCCTCTGGATCAAAATATGGTAAATATAAATATAGGATAAGTATCTGTCGTCTAAAAAAATATGGTAAATATAAATATAGGATAAGTATCTGTCGTCTAAATTTAACATAGGTTGAACTTCATGGACATTTGTCTTTTTTTCAACCTAATCTACTATGTAACTATGTAATCTATAAATGTTAATTAATTGCTTAATATCCGATTTTCTTGTTTAATGCTTTCCATCCCCACTGCTTTGTGTTTCTTAAATGTGACCTGTCTCTGCCTGTGTTTCTTTAGCTCCTGGATGTGGTAACCAGCCTTTCCTCCGGTGGGAAGCGTGTGTTGGTGTTGGGTAGGAAGCACATGCTGCAAGGATCCAGGTCCTGGGAGAGACGACATATGGAGCTCCTGCAGCAACGGGCTGACTGCTACTTCACTGAGAACTTGTGGGTACCATCTTATGTTTTGGGTTCAGAACTTCAACTCCTAAGAGAACTGCTCTTGTCATGTAATCTGCCTATTAACTATGCTGGTGAGCCCTGTACCAAAATAAAAATTCCTATTGTGATGACAATGACCAGATTTCAGGGGCAATCTTGCTGCATAATTTATATTACTGTCTACTGGTGTATGACCTTATTGGACCCAGTTTCAATTTTATACACAGAGGAACTGTGACTTTAACATACCGCCAGAGAGCTAATACATAACCACAACATTGTCGTGCGTTATTGCAGATTGACTCGCTGGGGCAAAAATTTGCCCAGCCGGCCATTTTTATTAATATACCTTAAACCCCCCCAGAATGAGCAGCATTCCGGCAGTTATGTCCACATTACATTAAAATGAATGCAAGGTGTCTCTCTGTGCTAGAAGTTATAGCACCGCTTGGTAAATTTGGCCATATTCTCCAAATCGCAGACAGTTATTGTCCATAGTTCTGAAATGAAACAAAGAATAATTAAATATTAGCAGTTGAACACACTTCAAATCTGAGTGTAGTGTATAATGAAACAAGACAAGGTCTTCAGACAAATGATTTTTTTTTTTTATTAGTAAATGTGAAGTTCTCTTTTAATAAAGGAGGCAATCCTGATTCATGGTATCACCTCTTTTATGCCAACTGGATCTTTAGTGACGGCAACATTAAGTTGCTTTCAGAACTTTACCGATGTCTCTATTCTTCCTCTTCTGTTCTGCCATTTTTTCATCTTCCGGTTTCCTCAGGTCAAAAGATGATCCTTTCCTGCTCTATGCCAGTCTGAACTCTGGCAGTCACTGCAACTTTCTGACACGGGACCTCCTGCGAGACCACAAAGCCTGTCTTCCTGACGCTCACACCCAACGGCTCTTCTTTAAATGGCAGCGTGGACACCAACTGGTGCTTCCCTTCTATACGCCAGGGGGTAGAGTGAGTCTGCAGGTAAATATAGTGTGTCATTAAGTCCCTACCTGACCTAATAAACAGCCTTTCTCTAACCAAGAAACATATCAATTGGTACATTGTCCACCATACATTCATCTCCTACTCCGTACAACACCATGAATCATCATACTTGGCCTCACTAGAATTGTTCATGTATGGTACCTCTCAAAATTTCCCGTAATCTTCTGACAAGAGTAGGCACAGAGAGTGAGATGGTGGGGGCAGCTGTGTGTCACTGAGCAGACTTTCCTAAATAATCCCTTTTAGAGTGGGAAATACAGACAGATACAGAGCAATGAGATGTTGTCAAAGAGAGGACACCATCAGCACAGACAGAAACATACCTGTGTAAATAGAAAGTGAGATACAGATGGAGAGGGACTGAGGACTAAAAACAGCAATGGACAGAACTGAGCTATATGGGGCTATTCATTAAGCATCAATGGTGCAGACTCCAACCCCCTGACCGTGCCTCACATAATGTCCAATAATTGATATCATTAATAATAATAATAAAAATAGTTTTTTCTTGTATAGCACTGCTAGTTTTACGGAGCCCTTTACAGAGACATTTTGCAGATACAGTCCCTGCCCTCTAAAGCTTACAATCTATGTTTTTGGTGCCTGAGGCACAGGGAGATAAAGTGACTTGCCCAAGGTCACAAGGAGCCGACAACGGCTTTCTCGTGCTACCCCTCATTAAATCTGTCAATGCCACATAGCCTATCTCATATCGTCTGACCATGCAACAGAAAACCTCCCTCATACATTCTAACTATTTGCCAATCTCTTCTATTCTGTCCTAACAGCCTATACTGAGTTATGACACTATACTGCAGAGTACGGACTGCTCCTGGCATATTCCATATGATAAGATGGGGGTGGAGAGAGCTTCCTATGAAGTGCCCAAGACCTGGCTATGTCTACAGATGAACAACTAGCAAGAAAGCTTCATTTATGTGCTCACTGAATCTAACCAAATACCATCCATGTTACTGTGACTTGACACATTGGTTAAAGCAGCCATCTACAATACTCTATTTATTTTGATAAAACATATCTTTTGTTTCAATAAATATTTTGATAAACATTGGGAAATGCTGGACAGTGACTCTTTCATTTGTTTTATGATGTAAAACTCCAATGATATCTGCTCCAGTTGTTTTAATTTGTGTGATTGATCTGTAAAATTTAGAGGATCATTTTCCAAGCGGTATTAAGCCATAAGGCATTGTATGGCTCATTCAGACAAGGGAGAGGGCACAGGGACGTAGGGAGGGTGGGCACAGGGACATAGGGAGGGTGGGCACAGGGACGTAGGGAGGGTGGGCACAGGGACGTAGGGAGGGTGGGCACAGGGACTTACGGGGAGAGGGCACAGGGACGTAGGGAGGGTGGGCACAGGGACTTACGGGGAGAGGGCACAGGGACGTAGGGAGGGTGGGCACAGGGACGTAGGGAGGGTGGGCTCAGGGACGTAGGGAGGGTGGGCTCAGGGACGTAGGGAGGGTGGGCTCAGGGACGTAGGGAGGGTGGGCTCAGGGACGTAGGGAGGGTGGGCTCAGGGACGTAGGGAGGGTGGGCACAGGGACTTACGGGGAGAGGGGCACAGAGACGTATAGTGTTTTATGGCTAAGCAACATTTATTAAATATGGCCCAAAGACTGTAGGATTAACTTGTTTCCATCTGGATCTGGTGACCTGACTGGATACATAAGTATGAATTAAAATCCATCTGATTCTATACTTGAAAGCAAAAACGGGGAGTGGGGGAGGGGGGTGTGTGAGGAGGTGAGGGATGGACTGGGTGCTTCCCAAGTAATATTGTTAAAAATGCAACATGTTTGCGAAGGTACCCGGGCGCTATCTCTCTTTGTTATATCTAATGTGCAGAAGTATAAAAAGAATGGTGTAATACTGCCTGTAAATGGTTTTCGGGTGGTATCCTCTTGTGACTCGAAACCCCAGCAGGATCTATCCAGGACCCTTATAGTTAATGAATACAAAAAAGATGGGGGAGCACAATGGTCGGAAACAGGCAGTGTTATATAACTAATAGTTACTTTTTTCTAAGGTGAAGCAAATGTAACCTGAGTAGGTGTGGTAGCTCAGGTGTCTAATGTCTAATTGGGAGGGTGGACACACATGAGTGTATGTGTGTTGGTGTAAAAGTGGAATAAAGGTATATAAGACTTACACGGCCTTGTGTAAGCCCAGTCGCATCAGAGTTTCTTTAGGAGTCCCGTGTGCTTCTGATGAGGCTTTTCTTCTTGCGATGCTGGTTCTTCTTCTTGTTTTGCAGTCCACTTCCTTCTTTGGTTCACAGTGCCGCTCCAGGGGAAATTTCCTCTCGTGTAAACAAAAAGGAGGATAGGGTTAACACATATAATTGTACACACGTCAATGAGGGGGGGGGGATGGTGTGTTTATAAACCACCAAGATTTGTATTATATAATATAGTTTAGCACTCACACGGGCTAGTGTGAGTGTAATCCTATCTTGGTATCTTGTTCTAAAGAAGTTGCCCAAATCAATATCAGGTAATGAAAGGGTAGGGTATGAAGGTATTAATAATAAATATATCACAATACTCACACGGGCCAGTGTGAGTACACACTTCTAGCGGTATCTTGTTCTTTTGTTCCAGTAGTCACCGATGGTGAAGATGGGGTTTAACAAATAAAAGACACTAATGTCTGGGGGGTAAAAACTATCTTTAATAAAACATAAAAAATAAAAACAGAAACAAACTCAGAATACAAACGATTCTGTGGAAAGTGAATGCAAGGGGTAGGCAGTGTGGTGTATAGTTGTAGGGGGTCTCTCTCTTCCGCGTCCGGATGGAGAGCCTGAGGAAGTCCAGTACCTGGACGAAACGCGTTGCTCTCTACTTGGAACATTTTAAAGCACACTACAGAGGAGGCAGAGGTGAAGTTGCAGCTCTCCATCCGGACGCGGAAGAGAGAGACCCCCTACAACTATACACAACACTGCCTACCCCTTGCATTCACTTTCCACAGAATCGTTTGTATTCTGAGTTTGTTTCTGTTTTTATTTTTTATGTTTTATTAAAGATAGTTTTTACCCCCCAGACATTAGTGTCTTTTATTTGTTAAACCCCATCTTCACCATCGGTGACTACTGGAACAAAAGAACAAGATACCGCTAGAAGTGTGTACTCACACTGGCCCGTGTGAGTATTGTGATATATTTATTATTAATACCTTCATACCCTACCCTTTCATTACCTGATATTGATTTGGGCAACTTCTTTAGAACAAGATACCAAGATAGGATTACACTCACACTAGCCCGTGTGAGTGCTAAACTATATTATATAATACAAATCTTGGTGGTTTATAAACACACCATCCCCCCCCCCTCATTGACGTGTGTACAATTATATGTGTTAACCCTATCCTCCTTTTTGTTTACACGAGAGGAAATTTCCCCTGGAGCGGCACTGTGAACCAAAGAAGGAAGTGGACTGCAAAACAAGAAGAAGAACCAGCATCGCAAGAAGAAAAGCCTCATCAGAAGCACACGGGACTCCTAAAGAAACTCTGATGCGACTGGGCTTACACAAGGCCGTGTAAGTCTTATATACCTTTATTCCACTTTTACACCAACACACATACACTCATGTGTGTCCACCCTCCCAATTAGACATTAGACACCTGAGCTACCACACCTACTCAGGTTACATTTGCTTCACCTTAGAAAAAAGTAACTATTAGTTATAAAAATGCAACATAAATACACAAATGCACCTTACACCAAAAGTGAATAGATAATAAATGTGTAAACAAGCAGCTCAACTTCCTCTGATGGGACAGTTCCAGATCCCAGGATGATAGATTTATGTTGCTTGGAGATGAGGAGGAGCGCAGGAGAATATGGTGATATATGTAAAAGAAAATAACATATATAGTGCAGACTGTAATCACTGCAGAGAATGGAATTAATCTATAGGTTTGAACTCACAAAAGTCGTAGATAATGTCACATGTCAGAGATCCTTCTCTCTCTGACTGGAGCCCTTTAAACCGCAAGTGCCAGGATATCCCTCAGTAAACGGGTATGAAAAAATGAAGAAAAACCACAATAGTGCATACTATTCCGACTCAGTATATTCACAAAATCAACAAGAGTATAACACACTCACATTTGCCATAGTATAACCGTTGATCGGTCTTCAGTGCAGTAGCAGGCAGCTTCACAGCGTCTTGGAGTCTCTCACGGGTTCTCTTACTGCAAACTACGCGTTTCGCTAGATGCTTCGTCAGGAGTTATCCTGACGAAGCATCTAGCGAAACGCGTAGAGTTTGCAGTAAGAGAACCCGTTCGGAAAGACTGGCAGAACCAAGGCAGAGATCTCATCCAGTGTGAACTTCCGCCCTCAGCCGTGACGCGATAGCGGAAGTGACGCGACGGCCGTTACGTATGCGGAACACACAGTGAGAGACTCCAAGACGCTGTGAAACTGCCTGCTACTGCACTGAAGACCGATCAACGGTTCTCTCCCCCACCCGATTATACTATGGCAAATGTGAGTGTGTTATACTCTTGTTGATTTTGTGAATATACTGAGTCGGAATAGTATGCACTATTGTGGTTTTTCTTCATTTTTTCATACCCGTTTACTGAGGGATATCCTGGCACTTGCGGTTTAAAGGGCTCCAGTCAGAGAGAGAAGGATCTCTGACATGTGACATTATCTACGACTTTTGTGAGTTCAAACCTATAGATTTATTCCAAATCCTGCAGTGATTACAGTCTGCACTATATATGTTATTTTCTTTTACATATATCACCATATTCTCCTGCGCTCCTCCTCATCTCCAAGCAACATAAATCTATACTTGGCTTTTGGGCATATGAGCATTACTGTTTTCCTTTCCTGTAGTGCTACCAACACACGCCGCATATAATTTGTAATCTAATTTTTTGATATCCGAAGTGTAAGGAGATAACAATGACTTGCCCAAGGTCACAAGAAAGGTGATACTAGAATTAAAACTGGGTTCACCCACTACAATGGCATTGAGCCACTCCTTCAGTCCAAGCTCATCTTCATCCCTATTGACAGGATATACACGCATGAATCGAACCCTGCCTGTTCTCTACTTCTGGGAACACATAAAGGAAATCATCTGGTTCCATACCCAATTGTCAATAACAAAAGCATGAACCTGCTTTCCATACCTGACCACTGGGTATCTAAGAATGAATGAACCTACTTACTTGGCCACTGTGTATATAATGCATCCAAATCAACCTGGTTCTATACCTTGCCTTTGGAATGATGAGTATATAAACCCATTCTCGCAAACTACATACCTGTCGGATTGAATCAAACTGTTTTCAACCTTGTTGCCGGGCTCAAAAACTTAGAGCAATCTGTTCTTGGACTTTTTAGTGTATAGTGTAGGCATGAAAGAGCTGATTTTAATGCCTTACCATTGGGTACATATATCAATCAATCTGCTCCATACTCAAGCTTCTGTGTACATCAGCATGAATCAATCTGCTTATATATCTGTATATATATATATATATATATATATATATATATATATATATATATATATATATATATATATATGTGGTGAATACCTATCAAAGCTTCAAATTGCAAAGCCAATATAACCAGCCTCAAACTGATGAGACCCAAAAGATCGAAACAGCTGTCTGTGGGTAGGTTTACTGGCTATGCATCTTAACCCAGGCTATGCTGAAAAGATGGCAATGCAGCAAGCATAAGCTTATAGGGGTCCATGTTAACATGGATTTGAAGCAAAAGGTGGCACTGTGTGCTCATTTGCATGTAATTTCCCAGAATCACTTGCTGCAGTGGAATCACTGTATGCTGGGCGATAATGGTGAAAGACATGCCAACGAGCACACAGTAATATTTCCATTTGCTATATATATTGCAGGGGGCAGTGAGGCAGCGTCACAGTCTCCCCCTGGCGAAGCATCACACTCTCCCCCTGGCGCCCTGATCCCAAGGAGGCAGCATCACACTCTCTCCTGGCGCCCTGATCCCGAGGAGGCAGCATCACACTCTCTCCTGGCGCCCTGATCCCGAGGAGGCAGTATCACACTCTCCCCCTGGCGCCCTGATCCCGAGGAGGTGGAGCCACGCGGGAGACCCACGCGGCCACCTCCCGTGCCGCTTGCAGCCCTCGGTGTGGGAGGCGGGAGGCAGCACCACGCGGGAGACCCGCACGGCCGGCTTCTGTGCTGGTACCCCCCACTCCTACTGGCATGCCCCTGCCCCGAGCGGGCCGCCAGTCCTCCTGTCGCCATGCACCCACGCGGTCGGCTCCCTTGCCGCTATCTCACCCCAGCTCCTAACCGCACACACTCTGCCATGCTGCCATGTTGCCATGTGGGGGGCGGGAGGCGGCGCCTCCTCATGCCCTGCTAATCCCGCGTACACTCTCCCCCTGGAGCCCTACACCCTGCGGGGGCTCCGGTCACAGGAGGAAGGTGCGGCATGGGCAGTGAGCAGGAGGAAGGTGCGGCGGTCACAAGAGCAGGAGGAAGGTGCTGCGGGGGCGGCGGTCAGAGGAGCAGGAGGAAGGTGCAGCGGGGGCGGGGAGCAGGAGGAAGGTGCAGCGGGGGCTCCGGTCACAGGAGGAAGGTGCAGCAGGGGCGGCGGTCAGAGGAGCTGGAGGAAGGTGCTGCGGGGGTCAGAGGAGCAGGAGGAAGGTGCTGCGGGGGCGGCGGTCAGAGGAGCAGGA
This sequence comes from Ascaphus truei, assembly GCF_040206685.1. NCBI lineage: Eukaryota > Metazoa > Chordata > Amphibia > Anura > Ascaphidae > Ascaphus > Ascaphus truei. The sequence continues at coordinate 25,129,396 of NC_134491.1, forward strand.
GGAAGGTGCTGCGGGGGTCAGAGGAGCAGGAGGAAGGTGCTGCGGGGGCGGCGGTCAGAAGAGCAGGAGGAAGGTGCTGCGGGGGCGGCGGTCAGAGGAGCAGGAGGAAGGTGCTGCGGGGGCGGCGGTCAGAGGAGCAGGAGGAAGGTGCAGCGGGGGCGGCGGTCAGAGGAGCAGGAGGAAGGTGCTGCGAGGGCGGCGGTCAGAGGAGCAGGAGGAAGGTGCTGCGGGGGCGGCGGTAAGCTGAGGGGTGAGAGGGGGGTGGCGCAACAGCACGGTTTAACTTAATTTGGTCTGTGTGGGGGTGAGCGTGTACAGCTCAGGCAGTATGAGAAAGCTCCGGGATGTGTGTGTGTGGTGTGTGAGTGTAACAGTGGGTTAGAGCTTAGAGCGCACCGGCCAATGAGAGCCGTGGGCGGGCGGACCATTTTTGCTCTTATCGCCAGCTTACTGGGTTTAGGCTGAGTCCCCAGTCTTCACTGTTGCACGCGCGCCCGGCGGGGGGGGCGGTGCGTGCACAGCGCTACACCGCGATCTGCGGTCTGAGGGGAGAGGGAAGGTTTGCGACGGGAGGGGGCGTGGCTGTGGGTTTGCGGGGACGTGGCCATGACGTCCTGCGGCTGGTTCGCCCTTATTGGCTGAACCGCCGGCGGGGGCTTGGCTACGCCACCGTCGCAGATGTTAATTTCAAATTCCCCTGCCTGCCTGAAAACCTGTCGCGCACCGCTGGGGAAAGGTGTGCGACAAGGTAGGGACTGGGACCGGCCTGACTGGGGGGGCGGGGCTTGATAGCACAGCGCACGCCGAGGCGCGCGCTGTAGAAGTGACTGGGGCCTCCCCCTTACTGAATCGATGTAGGCTTTTTTGGCGAGAAGCTGGCGATAAGTGGCTTATCGCTGCTTACTGCATGAGGCCCAGTGTCACACAGTCACGCACAGGCAGTGTCCTACAGTCACGCACAGGCAGTGTCCTACGCACACAGTCACACACGTACACACAGAGACAAAAACACAAACATGAGGAATTCACAGTTAGTATAAATATAGAAGTGCAAATAGCTAAAACAGAGGTGTGTGCTGAGCACGCACGTTCTAAGTCAAACTTCTTTACGTTTTGGCACTGCCGTGTTTTTGATTTTTAATTAAAAACATTACAAATACAATATAATAAAATCCTGTATCCCACATTGACCAAGGAACTGAAGCGTAATTATTATTATTATTATTATTATTATTATGCCCAATGTTGGAGGGTCTGATAATAAAAACATTAACATTTCTTATTTATTTGATCTTTTCCTCAGGCTGTACTCCAGTCGCCATTGCATAAACGTAGTTTGATATACTCTACACACACTTGATGCATAACCACTAAACTATTGCATAATGAAAAACATTTTGTGGACTAAGAAAATATTTTATGCTGCGTTTGTTATTTTCTCAGAAATACACAGTGAATTATCAATTACAACTGAAGAGTGCTCTCATTCTGTTTTTGTACACCTAATTTAAATAACTAATTTATCATGATTTCTCTCTGCCATTTTAAAGGCTTTTGCCCTAATCCAAAATGGCCGCCGGGATCCCCCGTTTTGATCACGTGATAACTGCTCGTATCTGTCTCTATGGTTTGGCAATTTGTAGATGAATGACGTATTACGCACGTTGACGTACAGACGCCGCTGGGTTCATTGCGCGTTCGGGAAGTAGCTGCATCTTTGTCTTTAGTCATGTCACGGGGATCGAGCGCGGGGTTTGACCGGCACATTACCATCTTCTCACCCGAAGGCCGACTCTACCAAGTGGGTGAGTAGCGAAGGGACCTGGAGGGGTGGCCTGAAGCGTCATCAGTGGACCCCTCTATGTAACGGTACCGGGTGCTGTGTCACGCTGGGCCCGGGGACGTGTGTGTGGTATTTTTCTAAAATGAGTAAGCCACATTGAATTTTGCACATGATTTGGGGACATTTTAAAACCAGATATTTGAGGAAATAAAACCCATTGTAGTGCCGGCGTGCCATCTGTAGAGGTGGTCTGTTTTATACATAGATAATAAAATTACACGGGATTTTTTTTTCCTTTCTAAGTGAAAGTGAAAGAAATTACTTGTGAATTTAAAAGTGAGTGCGACCACTTTATTGAGCATACATAAAGAACAGCTTGTCTGTTTATAAATGCCTGGGATATGTTTCTTTTTGAGTAATGCAAAATGCTAACTAATCGTAACAGTGACAATGCTCATTCACTTTAAAGTTGCAGTCCCACTTGGCGTGTGTGTGTCAACAAGAAACCTCCATCGTATTGCATATAGCAAATAAAAAGATCACTTGTGAGCACATTCACATGTCTTAAGACATGCTTATAGTGCGCACGACAGCGACGCGACGTGACGTCGCCACCCGCTAAAGTTATAATTTAGCTTTCGGCGACGTCGCTGGTGACCTGGCCATTGATTGGGTCAGAGGCTGTCACATGTGGCGACAGCCTCTGAAAAATCAAATTTTATCGGCTTCAAGAATTCGCGTCGCGCTTACTATAAGCGCACGCGATGGCTGAAATGCTTTTGTTTACAGGTGACGTCGTCGGCACTATAAGCGCAGCCTTAGGGCAGTTATATACTGTGCAGCCGTGTGCCGCACACGTTTTTGTGTGTGTGTGTGTGTGTGTGTGTGTGTGATTTATTTATTTAAAAAAAAAAACACATTGGTAAAAATAAAATATTTATTAACATTGTCTAGACACACACATACAGTTAGGTCTGGAAATAATTGGACACTGACACAACTTTAATCATTTTGGCTCTGTACGCCACCACAATGGATTTGAAATGAAACAACCGAGATGCAATAGAAGTGCAGACTTTAAGCTTTAATTCAAGGGGTAGTACAAAAATATCGTATGAAACGTTTGGGAATTGCAACCATTTTCATACACAGTCCCCTTATTTCAGGGGCTCAAGTGTAATTGGACAAATTAACACAATCATAAATAAAATGTTCGTTTTTAATACTTTGTCAAGAATCCTTTGCAGACTGCTTGAAGTCTGGAACGCATGGACATCTCCAAACGCTGGGTTTCCCCCTTTGTGATGCTTTGCCAGGCCTTTACTGCAGCTGTCTTCTGTTGTTGTTTGTGGGTCTTTCTGCCTTAAGTTTTGTCTTCAGCAAGTGAAATATATGCTCGATCGGGTTGAGATCAGGTGATTGACTCGGCCTTTGCAGAATATTCCACTTCTTTGCCTTAAACTCCTGGGTTGCTTTCGCAGTATGTTTTGGGTCATTGCCCATCTGTAAAGTGAAGCTCTGAATTTGGCTGAATCAGAGCAGACGATATATCCCTATACAGTTCAGAATTCATCCGGCTGCTTCTGTCTTCTGTCACATCATCATAAACACTAGTGACCCAGTGCCATTGTAAGCCATGCATGCCTATGCTATCACACTGCCTCCACTGTGTTTACAGATGATGTGGTATGCTTTTGATCATTAACCGTTCCAAGCCTTCTCCATACTTTTTTCTTCCCATCATTCTAGTACAGGCTGATCTTAGTTTCATCTGTCAAAAGAATGTTGTTCCAGAACTGGGCTGGCTTTTTTAGATATTGTTTGGCAAAGTCTAATCTGGCCTTTCTATTCTTGAGGCTTATGAATGGTTTGCACCTTGTGGTGAACCCTCTGTATTTGCTCTCGCAAAGTCTTCTCTTTATGGTAGACTTGGATAATGATATGCCAGCTCCTGGAGAGTGTGATGAAATAACGAAGGAATAGCCCACACCTATCCATGAAACAGCTTTTGAGTCAATTGTCCAATTACTTTTGGTCCCTTGAAAGAGGGAGCTACATATTAAAGATATGTAATTCCTAAACCCTTCCTCCAATTTGGATGTGAATACCCTCAAATTAATGCTGATAGACTGCACTTTAAGCCCATATTCATTATTTCTGTAACTTGAATTTATTTTGGTACACAGCCGAAATAACAAAACTTGTATCAGTGTCCAATTATTTCCAGCCCTAACTGTATATGTATACAGGTAGGGAATGCATTGGTGGTTACACTGCTGTTTGGCCATCTGCAGACTTCAGCTTATCCTACATTTCTGTCTCTACTTTACAGAATATGCATTTAAAGCCATCAACCAGGGCGGCCTTACATCGGTGGCTATTAGGGGAAAAGATTGTGCCATTATCGTTACACAGAAGAAAGTCCCAGTAAGTACCAGAGAAATTTATATTTTTATTGTCTTCTTCTTCCACTCATCCCACTGCACTGGGGTTAGGTTTATAGTACAAATTGTGAGAGAATGACAACAATGTTTTGGATATTCGTTCTCTGAAAGCCTAGACCATTGGAAATATGCAGTCACACGCACTCCTGTTATTATCCCGTATGTTGCAGCCCATTCATTTTTTGAATAGGTTTCTGGAACGTAATTGTAGCAGAATTTTGCTAGCTAGAATTTTTCAGACATAATACAAAATATCTTCCATTAAGAGCTAACAATCTCAGTTTGGGAGATTAAATGATTTACCCATGTCTTCAAGAAGCTGTTATTGAAGGCAATAAACTTAGGTCTAATGCTAAGGACAATGCATTGCCAGCAGGCCACTTTATCTCGTGAATAAAATGTAAACATAATATTTTGTAGGGGTTTTTGTCAGAGTAATGGTAAATACTTTTTTTTCCCATATATATCTCCTCAGGATAAACTGCTAGACAGCAGCACAGTGACCCATTTATTCAGAATAACTGAAAACATTGGCTGCGTGATGACCGGAATGACAGGTACTAAATACACACTGCTCTGCATGTAAAATGGAATTCAGCCGTGCGTGTGTTGCACTTGTCGTGCATGATTAGGCCTGGTGTACAAAAGTCATGGTGCTTCTCTTGCTCTAAGTTCTGCATGTCATCATAACGCTATGCCCAAGACATACTTGAAAATGAGAGGTAACTCGATGTATGACCTACTGGTAAAACATTTATAAATAAATCAATGTGACTGATAGTGAGCTCCTGTATTTCCTTTTGCTGCCTGTGTGCTACGAAGCTCCTATTGCTTTCTATACTGCATGAGGAGCACTGACATACAGTTGAAAGAACGCATTCGAAGTTCACATCGGTTTGTCATAAGCTACCAGTGCTTCCTGTGCTTTAATGAGCTGTGTGATGTGTCCTAAACTTGTTTCATGTGTACAGTCATTGAGCCGTGTGTGGCCGAAGCATCTCCCATGTCGGATTGTTGTAGTGCATATGTGTTTTTATTTAAACGTACAGATCAACTTGAACTATTGACAGTGATGGATCTCAAGTTAAAGCCCCTACTACAAACATATGTATACTGGGGACAAACCGAATTAATCTGCTCCACCTATCACGTGGTGCGATAAGGAATAAGAGACACTGTCCCTGATCAATCTGGCAACATAACGGGAAATATGGGATTGAATAAGAAGAAAAATGGATACAATCCAGAGTCCAACTGTCAGTCAGAGACATAGGTAGTGACAGTCTGAGAGGCACACAGAGACAGCCCATGTGACCGTGAGAGGGGCTTAAGAGACAGCCTGACACTCAGAGGTGAAAGAGGAGGAGACTGCTAGCCAAGGAGAGAGAAAGTGAGAGACTGCAATAGAAACATGAGAGAGAGACCGACCCACAGCAAGCGTGATCCAGAAACTTGCTGGGCTGTTAAAGCGCAACCGGATAACAGACAGCCAGGAGGCCCATTCCTGCAACTGTCGCGTATCCATTGTGTGTTACAAACACACACACCTACCTGACAAATGTTTCACCCTTAACAGGCCTGCATGTGACTTCACGCCATAGTGAGAAAAGGGCTCCAATGCAGTGCTGGCAATAATATTGGCCTAAGTAGCTTCCACATTGGACGCTGGGACTAATATAAGGAACAATAGCGCAGTGTCCTCTGGTTTTATTCAAGGGGTCCAATTAGGGTGTACTAAAGGAGGACAAACTCAGGCCCCCCCATAGCGCACACAGGCTGTAGAAATAGAGGGGTTACATATATGTGTGTATTTTTTTTAAATAATCCTGGAAAAATGAGTGACCTTTGTAAACTGACACTTAGGGTGGGATTAATTGTCTTCTCTCCTTCATCCTTTTCCCTTTCCTAAATATCTTAACAGTGAGGTGACGTTAATGAACCTACTATTAACAGGGTGGAACAAAGAAGATTGACAACCCCCCTTAGTTCTGAATCCCAATTGTAAATAAGCAAAAGAAAAATGGCAGTTTAAAAAATGATTTAAAAATACTTACAATTAAAACTTAATAATTGAGGCTTTACAAAATCACGGTCATTGGATTACTTTTGCACTATTTGAACAGCACCTTTTAACTCTTCTGCTCTTATAATCCTTTACAAAGGAGGTCGGTTTCATCCCCCACTTTTTGTCCGGATCCATATAACATACGACTGATCTCTCCCTGTCTCCTACTCTTAGCTGACAGCAGGTCGCAGGTGCAGAGGGCACGTTACGAGGCTGCAAACTGGAAGTACAAATATGGTTATGAGATCCCTGTGGATATGCTTTGCAAAAGACTTGCCGATATCTCTCAAGTTTACACGCAGAATGCAGAGATGAGGCCTTTGGGTTGCTGTAAGTCTCTTTTAACCTCCTTTTTTTTTTTAACCATTGCATAAACATTCACTATACTACAGGCCACAAGTGTCCAGAATGCCTGATAATATAATTGCACTCCTCAGAAGCAGTGAATTCCGTTTCAGGTTGGCTGCAACTTTTGTTAAATGTTGCCTTTGTTTAAATGTCTATACATACAAGAACTGTACAAAATGACTTTTACAGTAAAACAAGTGGAATGCATGAAACATTCACAGTGGACATTTATAGATTATTTTATCTAAATAAATTGCAGTTATGGGTCAGATTTTGGCTTTGAAAGGAACGAATGAGCAGGCAGCCTAAATAGTGTGTGTTGTTTTTTTGTATGTGCTTTAAATTAATATATTTGTTTAGGTAAGTTTCGTAGTACATTGTATCTCACGGATGCTAGTGAAATGAACAGGTGAACTCCTTAAAAACATGAAAAATATATAAGCAAGTACAAAGGGAATCATCGGTTTGTTATATTTTCATCTAAAAAGGGTGTAGTCTGCCTTTTCTTTGAGAAGGAAAAAAAACAAAAAACAACCTTTTTGGCTTTAAAGCTGCAGACCAAGCAATATCCTACATGTATGTACTATGAAAAAATACTTTTTTAATACAACTCTGAATGACCTTTTTAATGTATTATATTGTAACAAACATTTTTTGTTTCTATAGCAACCATTTAAAAAGTCATATCACCTTCCTCTTCTGAAACAGATTCTGGCACACCCGTTTTTGAGCCCTGCCCTCGCTCTAGCAGTGCACCAATTGTATGTTGACTGCCTGGTCACATAATTTTCCCCACAGAACTTTGCATCTTTGGTCCTCTTCTGCTACACTGACAGCCATTTAATGAACCCCCTTTGCTGATCGTTCACAGGAACAGATCAATCGGCAACTTAGCTAATTACTTATCATTGTGTGGATTGTATTGATGCACATATTAAAGGGAAGAAGAAGACAAAAAAACAGCGGCTTGGACTGCTGCTTTAAGGAGAACTACATGGAAGGAAACCAATTATCTTCAGTTAATTCCAATAATTTTGTTAAGAATTGGCACTGTCAGTAAAACTTCCCCTTCTTGTGTTTTTTAGGCATGATTATGATTGGAGTGGACGAGGAAAATGGGGCTCAGGTTTATAAATGTGATCCGGCTGGATACTATTGTGGCTTTAAGGCCACTACAGCTGGTGTGAAACAAACAGAGGCCACCAGCTTCCTGGAAAAGAAAGTCAAGAAGAAATTTGACTGGACGTTCGAGCAGAGTGTCGAGGTAACCCAACAAATCTCATTTATAGTATCTCATACGGAGTAGCCAATTGGATGACATGTAGCTCCTTAAGTGACAGATCCCCTTGAACAAAAATGTAAACAATTTTCCAGAGTAACTAGGTTTTTTGAAAGACTGTCCCACGGAAGACGCAGTGGAACTAATGGAAGGGATCTGTTGGATAAATACAAATGTAGTATTTGTTCTGTGGTTTTTTTTGTTTGTTTTTACATTTCAGACATCTCTGTATTTTTAAACCATTACAGAGAGCCTGAAAAATCTGACCTTGTTCTTGTTAATAAATATTCTGTATGAAGGGGGATTGTCTTTAATTTGCTCTACCAAAAATGTTATGGTAATGCAATTTACTGAACACGCCATACACGTGAAAAGACCGGATACAATTCTGATGTTTTTATCTCCCTTAAGTTACAATGTTTATAATAAAAAAAAATCAGAATAAGGCTTCCTCCATTATTCTAGGCCAACCACCTCAGTCATTGAAAGAAAACCCCACCTTATGGTGTGGAATCATCCAAGGGATGTCACCAAACGTCATTACGTAGCAGGGGGTGGGTCCTGTTGGGTCACAGAAATCCCTCCCGATGTCAAAACTAAATGCTATGCATAGTTGACTAAAATTCTGCTCTACATATGTGTATGTATAGTTTCACAGATTCAACCCTTGCAACTTAACTGATGAAACTGAGCAGAGCTGACGGTTCAGGGTTTTTGTGTAATTTCTTATTTCATTTCAGACCGCTATTTCCTGCCTTTCCATGGTACTATCCATCGATTTCAAACCATCTGAGCTTGAAGTGGGTGTAGTGAAGGTTCAAGATCCCAAATTTAGGTGTGTTATCTACCGGCTTAATGAATTTACACAACTTGTGCTAGTAAATGTATAAATGTTATGCCTTGGTATGCAGATGATAGGGGAAATAGCCATGATTCCGGCAAATTTTTGAGCATATGTGCTTCTTCTCTGTTAGGGGAAATGTGTTAACACACACACACACACACACACACACACACACACACACACACACACACACCTTTACACCCTTCGTTTTAGTTGTGTTGCAATTAATGTCTAAAAAATACCTCTACTATGAATATTTTGCTTATTTTCTCTTTGCATTTTTCACTCCCCTGTTTCCTCACAGTACCTGTGGCTTAGAAGCCATCGAGCTTGTCGATTACCCCTCTGTGGTACATTGGTACTCAGTTGGGTCCAGTGGTATAAAGCACAACAAATTACTGTCTACTAACTACATTGGTGTTATAGGTCAGAAATCCGTTCTGCTGCCAAAACCAATATCACTTTAATGCTATAGCACAGTCTGGTAAAGCAACACTTTACAATGTAGATACACCTAATATTATTAAAGATCGTAGATTTCCACTGTAAATTAACAGTACAAAAAAGGAGGACACTTGATTGGCCATGGGTCTCAGTCACGCAAAAGTCAACCTGCAAGGAGCTTACTTGTTGCGTCTAAGTTCCCATCTTTCTGTCACTCATCCAACAGTGTAGGAGACATAATTGGTGTGTTGTAACTACCATGTGTCTGTCATTGTGTCATCCTTTAGAAGAAGGAATGGGACTGTAACAGGTTCCATCTGTTTTAAGTATATGCTCACTGTATCAAACTGACACACAATTGGATATATTAATGATGGTGTGATCACTATTATTGTTCACTTTGAATATACAAAGCACTTTTAGCGAATATATGAATTGTGTCTTGATATTGTACAGTCTCCTCGTGTGTGTGTGTGTGTGTGTGTGTGTGTGTGTGTGTGTGTGTGTGTGTGTGTGTGTGTGTACAGAAAATAACTGGACAATCCATGTTTCCTTTGGTTTCAGAATCCTAACAGAAGCAGAGATTGATGTTCACCTTGTTGCACTCGCAGAACGTGACTAGGCATTTGCTGTTTTGGCTCCTGTTCTGATACCTGCTCTTTCTTGGTGTCTCCCCTGCTTCACAATGTCACTGGTTGTTCTTTTACTTTTCTCTGTATAAATAAAGCAGAGATTTTTTTGAACATTGTCACCTGTTCTTTATCTTAACCTCTTCACTGCCGGAGTGCATTGCTGGTCTCTCGGGCATCCATTGGGATAAATAATGTCAGATTGTACTGGGCATCCTACAATGACAGTAGAAGGGTTTCCCTATATTGAATGTAATCAGATGTAGAAAAATGAAATAAAGCAAATCTTCCCTTTAAAGCCGCAATTCTCCCTACTCGTGTTTTTTTTAGGGGGGGTGGGGGGGCGACCCCATATAAAAAAAAATTAGCATTAAAAAAGGAGCTAAACCTAGCTATTTCCAGCTCCTGTGATTCCCCAGATCCCACAACTTACCATTATTGGGTTTAACGCTTCCTTCAGGGGGAACAAAATTGCTGCCAAATCTCAGGCCAACAGGAACTTGCAACACCAACTGCTTCCTATTGGACAGCAATGTACATCCCTTTTAAACCAGGAATTAATGTTAATGACTATCATAAAGGAGAAATCCATGGTTGTTTTTTTTTTTTTTAATGCATGTTTGAAGCGGGGTCTCCGGAGCTGAAACCCATTAATTTCAGCTCTGGGGGACCCCCTTCTTCTAGGTATACTTCTGAAGGGGGTGCCGGTATCTCTGCCGTTAAAAGCTCCCATGTCACATGGGCCAATAGGGAGCCACACCGGATGACGTCACGGCTTCCTATTGTCCTGCAGGGCCGGAATCTTTGAAAAGCAGCCATAACATGAACCCTGGAGTGGCTACTGGCATCCACCACAGTGTTGCTGACTCAAAAGGCAGAGGAGTCTGGGAGTGCCAGACCCCATTATGTGGTGACTCCGTCATGGGATACTGAAAGGATTAAAGGTATTGTAGTTTCCCCAGAGCTGAACATTGGTAATTGCAACTCCTTAACACCCTGGTTCTCGAGAGAGAGAGAGAGAGAGAGTAACTGGGGAAGTTGCCGCCGGTACTTCATGTACCGGGAGCTTGAATCCCACGCGGGCCAATAGAAAGACGTGATCAATACTGCTGCTGCTTCCTATTGGCCGTAGTGAAGCAGGCGATTTACACTTCCATTTTTGTTTTCACTGGAGGGGACAGTACTCTCGACACCTTACCCAGTAACTATCTCAGGAACAAGGAGCTTCCCAGAGCTGATTTTAGCTCTGAAGAACCCCTGCTTTCTATAAATGTAAAAAACAAAAGGATGGAAAGGGCGGGGGGGGGGGGGGGGGGGGAGACTGCTCCTTTAAAGGTTACAACGAATGTAGGGCACATTTTCAAAAAGGTTTTTTTTTAAAAATACACCCAGGTCTTGTTTTTTTCCCCACATTTTGTTTCTTTAGTTGGATCCTATCTGTGATTGTACCTTTTTAAGAGTGAATAAATTGATTAAAAGAAGCAAATTGTATCGTTCTCTTTTTTTTTTTTTTTGAGACCTGATCAGAGGCTTGTATTTCAATTTTCTCTATCCCTCCAAGCAAGTGGGGGACAGGTGTCTTTTATGTATAAATTGGATGTTTATAAATATTTTCAATTTTCATGTATTTGCCAGAATGGGGTTAAATAACTTGCTTCCTGAGTTAATGGGGTTAAATAACTTGCTTCCTGAGTTACATGCAAAGAATGTGTTGCAAGACCCTCTGCTGCGAATGCGAAACCTCTCTCTACTTGGATTACAGGGTACATCATATGAACTATTCAGATAATCATTCTCCAAATGTTGAGTGCAATTACAAGATGTTACCATAATATATGCAACATATTCGAGTTCAGTAGATTATTTACATATGGCATATTTACTGTGCACACTTGCATAATGGAGAGACATGCTTGTTTGGAAAATGTCTTGGTATTTGTGCAATATATCTGAGATTCTCTATAGGATGGTAAGAGATTGTTTATATGGATGACAAATAAATGTTTTGAACTGGCACGGATTAAAATGTGTGGTGCTCCGTTATCAAGCTGGTGTTGCGCGCGCGTTTAGTTTCTATAGCGCAGGCTGTGACACGCGTGGCTTTGACGTCACAGTGTTAGGCGCGCTGTGATTGGTTCATAGTAGCGCGGGAAAATACAAGAAAATTGTATTTTCTCTGATCTGCCTCGCCACCGCTCATGGCCGTGCCTGTCTCAAGTATACAAACGTCAGGCTTACACAGCCAATTACCATTGACGTGCACACTATAGTACAGCCCTTAGGCTGTGGTCATACTTGTTCTGAAGTCACGTGCGCCAAATTCAAACCGAAGGAGGCGTATGTGAATAGTATGCATGTGAGCGGCGAGACAATTTTTTTTGTCTTTGCTGCACGACGGCCGGGTCACGTGAGCGGATCAGCCAATGAGAGCGAACCGCTCACGTGACGTCACGGGCATGCCCCTTGCCACTCCCCCCCCCCCCCCCCATCGCGCAAACCTGCAGGCCACGGATTTTGGCAAGCACAGGCTTGCGCACCTGTACTATGACTGAAGCCTTACTGGGGTTTGTTCCTGGAGCTGCACTTCTTGCAGCTGCTAGCTGGGGGAATGTTGCCTATCTTGGACCTGCCACCGCATTACAGACTGCACGGCCTCTACATGCTGACAGTCTTCCATGTGGGCCACCAGATGATCCCGAGGATGGAGCTTGAGGCCTAGCTAAGCCAAACTGGAAGTGTGTGTCTGCATCTGGAAGTAGCTTCAGAGCATGTACAGGACCAATTGAAAGTATGTATTCGGGGCATAGCAACAGACCACCTCCTGAGCTATCACTCATTGCAAATTAAGCTACACAAATAAAATACAGGCAGTACATATCTTTCTTAGCCCTCCTAAATTCCGCAACAAAGGTACCAGAATAAATACATTGGGACACACCTAAACAACATGCATAACTTTGGGCTCCCCTCCCCAGGCATACAATGGCTGATAATTACAGTGATCACAGTGAGTAAATGTCCCTTTGCAGAGAAAGTCCAGGTTAACCCCCAAGTGTCCACAATCTCTTGTACAGAGCATTATCATTGCTTTTACATGTTGCACAACATAATACAATGTACATCGGAAATATACATACACCAGCAGTACCACTGCTTTCATGGGTGGAACATACAAGGTATATTGCAATTAAAAGGGCAAAATCCATTTGCCCAAGATTAAGCCGATGGTTACTCTGATGAGAATAGGCCACCAGACCGAGCTTCCTGCCATTTTGTCACATTTTCCCCCCTCCACCCCTTTGAACATGGAATCTCGGGTGCTAGACCCGATGGGTTGGTAACTGTCTCCTGTCTCACAGTCTCTGGGTCAGTCCATGTCCAGATCCAGGTGCCGGCATGGTCCACCGTTAGCCACATACATTGGGGAAGTTATCCCTTGGTCATTTGGGTCACAGTACCCGGTCCCGATTTCCTATTGTCTGATTTTGCTGCACTTATTGTATTATTATAATTCCCTGTACTGTATTCTTTGTGAAGCACTGAGTACACTTTTGGCGCTATATAAATAACAACATACAATACAATACAACCGCCATCAGTCCAAATTCTTTCAAAACTAAAGCTGTCACATTTTAATCTGGTCTGTTACAAGCAGTTACATACGCCTATAATATATTATCTTTAACTGTGCATGTCTTGTATATAATGTATACCTTGTTCACGTATGTAACTATGTATACAGTATTTGTAACCATGTATTATTTGTCATAACTATGCCCAGGACATACTTGAAAACGAGAGGTAATAGGAACAGTATACACAGACCGTGATATACCCAAATACCTGTTCCCTCTTGGGCACCTCAGCAGGGCTAGGTGTCCAGCAAGGCAACCACGAATGTATGTGAGGACAGCGCTACCCTCCTTGGTGTATTTGGTGGTGCACATGGGTACCTTCCTGGTTACAAAGGTGTAGCCAAGGAATCCGCCTTAGATAGCAGGAGCCGAAACCGTGATCCCAAGAAGCGAGGCCTCCCAACAATATTCCCCTCACTCCTTACTTCCGGCAGCCGTGCACTCACATTTCGGCTTCAGGTAACGGGTTAGGTGAAAGGAAATGCTGAGTTCATATTCCATCAACCCAATACATTGTGTGATGTGTCAGCTATTGATTTCTCTTTCTCTTCCTGCATGAGACATGTTACTTATGAGCTGTGTTAGATACTGTCACAGTGACTCACGTCAGACTTGATACCGTATGTACATGTGGATGGGACAGAGAGCCACACCTAAAAATGGCGTAATAAAAAAACACACTGGGTAACTGGGAAAGTCCCTTGTGGATAGGGTTGCCAGGTGTCCTGTATTACATAGTTACATAGTAGATGAGGTTGAAAAAAGACATAGGTCCATCAAGTTCAACCTATGCTAAATTTAGACAACAAATACTTTATCCTATATCTATACTTATTGATCCAGAGGAAGGCAAACAAAAAACCCCATTAAGGGGAAAATTAATTCCTTCCTGACTCCAAGAATTGGCAATCGGATTAATCCCTGGATCAGCATCCTTCCCATGTATACTTATTTGGTATATCTCTGTATACCTTGCCTATCTAAAAAGATGTCCAACCTTTTTTTGAACAAATCTATTGTATCTGCCATCACAGAATCGGACTGACCAGTATTTGGAAACTGTCCAGCAAACAGTTAGAGGTAATACTGAATATGTATGTGTCCGATATTACCTCTCTGGACACAGCGACCAGACAGCTTAGGGGATCGTGGGATTTCCTCCGGGCAGGGCTGTGGTTAGGGGGTTGGCCAGCTTTCTCCATCCTGATTGGCTGCATTACCCATGTAATGTCAGGAGCATGGGGTGGGGCCATGAAGAGGAGGAAACAGCATGGAGCGGAGTGAGGCGTGTGTCAAGCGCGTCGCACCTTTCACCATGTTGTCCAGTATGTTTGGAAAGTCACCTGGCAACCCTACTTGTGGGTACTGGCATTTTGGGGGATTTTGACGACCAGGAAATGCCAATATTTCCCCATTTCGTGAACTGCTGTAAACATTTGCATATCTCTATTTACAGCCCAGGATATACAAAATAACAGAATGCATTTCCTCAAAGACCCACAGCACATATAACAAAATATTTAGCCGCATAATTGGAGTCAGGAAGTAATTTATTTTTCCCTTATGAGATATCATTAGATGACATTTCACTTGAGTTTTTTGTTTGCCTTCCTCTGGATCTATATACTGTAAGTACAAATATAGGATAAAGTATCTCACGTCTAAATTTAGCATAGGTTGAACTTGATGGACGTAGGTCTTTTTTCAACCTCATCTACTATGTAACTACAGTATGTAGAATAATCCAATGTTTTTTCAAGCTAATTTGTCACTTACTGTTCTCCTCCTTAACTATTTAACTGATGACTGCTCATTATTACTTCACAGAAAGAGAGGAATAACTAGGGCTACATTTTGTTTAGGTTCCACAGTATACGAGAAACATTAAGGGGTTAATATGCTAAAGTCTCCCAGCTGCGAAAGTGGGGCAAAATCAGTGCAAAAATCAGCACCACATCCATGAAAGAAAATAAATACCATGAAAGCAATTAATCTTCACCTAAATCCTAGGCATATGAAAGGTAGATTAATGATATAGCAAATGGGTGTGTATCAATTGTTATTTATGGACATATATACGAACGGTTTCCCCCACACTTGTTGAGGTATATTTGTTTAATATCCACACCGATCCTATGCAGAAGCATTGTGTATTTTAATTGATTTTAGTGTTTGTTCACTTCCTGATTATTAGACCACACAATAAACCATTATCAGTCAAATAATTAACGTATTGAGTGCCCCTTTGAAGAGCTTCCACAGCATCCGTCTGTTGGTGCTGTATTTTCTCTGGCTGTGGCAAAGCATGTGTCAAGAAAATTCTAGAATCCGTGAACCTGCTCAAAGACAGATATTTTGTCCTTTTTACCACCCATACTGTACATCAGGCCTGCACAACATACGGCCCTCGGGCCCGGGGCACCCTATGCGGCCCGCGACGGATCCCCTTCAACCCCCCCCCCCTTGCCTGGTAGGGAAAGGAGCGCGCTCCAGCAGTGTCTGTGAATCTGCGCGCTCCCCCCTAACCTCCCTCCCCCCTCCGCCTGCTCCAGCAGGGGGACGCGCTCCAGCACTGTAGCGCAACCCGGAACTTCCGGGTCTGCTGCTAGAACGCGCTTCCCTCACCCTGCCGCCATCACAGTTGCCGCTGCCATCCACCACCTCCTCTGTTGCCGCCGCAACGCCACCTCTGTCCGCCGACGCCTCCTCTGTTGCCGCCGCCATCAACTCTGCTGCCGCCGCCAACATCAGATAAGCATGGGGGGCCCATTCAAACCACACCAGTGGGAGCCCATTAAAACCACACCAGTGGGAGCCCATTAAAACCACACCAGTGGGAGCCCATTAAAACCACACCAGTGGGGGGATGCTGACTTTTTTTTTGGGGTGGGGGGGAGATGCTGACATGGGAGGGGGGATATTGTGACATGGGAGGGGGGATATTGTGACATGGGAGGGGGGATATGCTGACATGGGAGGGTAAGGGGGGGTGCTGACATGGGAGGGTAAGGGGAGGTGCTGACATGGGAGGGTAAGGGGGGGTGCTGACATGGGAGGGTGCTGACATGGGAGGGTAAGGGGGGGTGCTGACATGGGAGGGTAACGGGGGGGTGCTGACATGGGAGGGTAAGGGGGGGGTGCTGACATGGGAGGGGGGATATGCTGACATGGGAGGGGGATATGCTGACATGGGAGGCTGACATGGGAGGGGGGGATGCTGACATGGGAGGGTAAGGGGGGGGTGCTGACATGGGAGGGTAAGGGGGGTGATGACATGGGAGGGTAAGGGGGGTGCTGACATGGGAGGGTAAGGGGGGCTGCTGAAATGGGAGGGGGGGGATGCTGAAATGGGAGGGAGGGATGCTGACATGGGAGGGGGGGATGCCGACATGGAAGGGGGGATGCTGACATGGGTGTGAGGTGCAGAGGGGAAGAGTGATGTGAAGTGTAGGGGGGAGAGTACTGGGAGGTGCAGATGGGGAGAGTGATGTGAGGTGCAGGGGGGAGAGAGTTATGAGAGGTGCAGGGGGGAGAGTTATGGGAGGTGCAGGGGGGGAGAGTTATGGGAGGTGCAGGGGGGGAGAGTTATGGGAGGTGCAGGGGGGAGAGTGATGGGAGGTGCAGGGGGGAGTGATGGGAGGTGCAGGGGGGGGAGAGGGCTGTGAGGTGCAGGATGATGAGAGGTGCTGGAGGAGAGATAATGATGATTTTACCCGTGCGGCCCAAATTTTTTTTCCTTGGAGCAGTTCGGCCCTTCTCACTTTACGAGTTGTGCAGGCCTGGTGTACATTATGATTGTGCCCGACAATGAAATAAGAATAAGGGAAAGCAAAGGCACAATATTGTGGAGTATTTATGTGGAACTATACCATTAAAGGATAAATTATATAACAGGCAGTGTTCTGTCATCACGTGTCTTCTATATCACAGCCTGGAAATGCAGCAGGTTTTGGCAGCGCATCTATGACAGACACCCCTCTTTTTATCATACTTGTACATTACCCTAAAGTGTCATTGGAATCTGCATAGGTTAATTCAACTCAAAAAACAGCTGTAGATACTGTACTATAGCATCAGTGATGTATTTAGGTGATGGACAAGTGGCAAATTGTTCTTCCAGTAAAATTGCTTTATTGTCATATGGGAGAAATTAAGGAGGGCAGGAGTAGAGAAAGGAGACAAGGATCCCAAGAGTTGTGTGATGTGGATAAAGATTGTCTTTTAAATCACAAGCTCAAGTAGTATTGTATTTTTTTTTTTAATAAATATACAACTTTTATACAAAAATAATCTGTGCAATATTTACAAAATATACAGTGTAGTTCGTAACCCTGCTTATTTCAACAATAGTCAGGTGGGTTTTCCAATGGGATCTCCCATATATGGAGGTCGCACAACTAGTCAGATGCTTATCACAGTGTCTTCTCAATGGATTTATATTAATTTTATTTCATTTACCCCAACATGCCTTTCTCTATTACTAGCTCCGTTCTCTAAATCTAGTTCTGTTAAACTGTTAATATTTTCCATTTTGTTCTGCAATCACTGTTCTGAATGTCCAAGTCTGGATTGGCACCCCCAAGCTTGGGAGAACACTTCAGTTTGAGGTTTCCCGGGCTGTGCTTCCGTTCACCCCGATATCCTCTTGTTTATGCATGGTAGCTCTTAATTCTCTCAAGAACATCCCACCGACTGGCAACTCTGCTGCTTTCCAAAGCCACTCTGAAAACTGTATCCGATTCACCATGGAACAGCACACGCTCCTCAAGCTCTAGGACTCTGCTTCTTTTGTTGCTCTATCCTTCGAGATCTGGGAGAGGAGACATTGGTCCCAGTGCGGTCTTCAATTTTTGTGAAATTGAGATTTTGTCCATATAGTTTAATGTCTCTGATTGTTACTCATCAAAGGACTTTGCAAGAGAGTCTAATGCAGCTTCTGACCCCCAAATGTGCAGTCATCATACATGATCTGGAGAGAGAAAAGGAGGTAAACATTTCAGACAAAACAAAGAAGATAATCCAACTTGTAACGCTGTAAAGTTCTTTTTAACCAACGCAGCCCCCACATTCATAGGTGGGAAGCAGGAGATACCCACATAGGTTGGTAGCAGGGGGGCCTATGTAAAACAGAAGGGAGAGGAGGGGGGTGAGGGCCAAAGGAGAAAAAAAAAAAAGGCAGAAGCTTGTTTGCATTACAAACCAATTATAGCATTTTGAAGAGAATACTACACTAGTGGCATCATACAGCCAAGGCTAAAATAGTGCTTCTATTGTAAGCCTTTGGAACCTGCCCCCAAATATGTATTATGAGGTCTTACCTCATCATCCGAATACTCTGATTCAGAATCACAACTGTCTTCCTCATCACTCTCTGGCAGGTTCTGCAGGTTCTCCTGAGTCAGAGACACTAGCTGCTGTTGAATCAGCAAGTTGTTCCTTCCCCAGGTGAGTTGGCAGGGTGAGTAGCCCTGGTATGTTACTCTGTTCGTATCTGCTCCAAGTTTAAGCAATAGGGACATCAGCTCTGCGTTCTGAAGATCTACAGCCAGGTGAAGAGCAGTGCGACCATTACAAGGTTCCTATTACAAAAAAAAAAGAAAGTATGTGCATTTAGAAATTAGGCCAAGCGTTGGCAAACTGTACAACTTTAAGAATAACGTATTAAGCAACTAACAGCAATGCACATAACACTTACCTGTGCATTAATATCTGCTCCCAGCCTAATCAAGCTTTCCACGATAGCAAGGAAGCCGTGAATTGCTGCCAGATGAAGGCATGTGTAACCTGCATTAAGAGGAAGACAGAGCAGCCATTAATAAGAGGGCAACCACAAAATTACATTAGGCAAGATTAAATACTTTGCAAGAAATAAGCAACATGAATAGTGTCCATTGTCATGCCTTTGACCAAGAGTTGTAGAAAGTGTACTTGATACATACCATCATAGTTTATAGATTGTAGAAGTGATGGTATCTGATGACTCTTGCAGTATTGGGTTATCACCCCCAACCCACGTAGGGAGCCCTGTTTGCAGGCAATGTGAAGGGCAGTATTTCCACGGAAATCTCTGATCTCTGGGTCAGAACCAGCTTTAAGCAGCATCTGGGCGATCTCTGGCTGCTCTGTTATCACTGCCAGATGAAGGGGAGTCTGAAACAAAAAAAAAGGTAGAACACAAGATAAGAAAAACTGACAAAATAACCCCATAACAATTACAAAACCCCAAATGCCAACATCTTTCATAATTATACTGAGAGGAACCACATTGTATGGCTAAATATAATATTTAATGTATTTAAAATTACAAATGTCACTTATTTTAAGACAGCTTGAGAGATATATCTACATCTATCGATATACTGTATCAAGTATACCTCCATATGCTTTGATCTGAAGCAAGGCATAGATAACATTATTGTGCACAAGTGTTTAGCTTCTCATGTAACCCCATATCAGAGGGCTCAGGGCAAAAATACCTGTTGAAGGTGATTTTGCAGGTCGAGGTAGAAAATGTCTTTTAACGATCTACGAATTGCCTCAAGTGCCAGGTGTTTTTCCTCATGGATTATTGCCAGATGGAGGAACCTAGAATAAAAAAAAATGTATACACGTTAGAGAGGAAAACCAGGATTTTTAATTAATGCACCAACAGTTTAAGATCACATTCCACTTGGCGGGAGGGGGAAAGATAGGCATACATAAACCACCAGTGTGTAAATAAATCAATGTCTCCCATGTGTGTTACTATTCGCCTAAGATATCAAGCCTCTGCAACATAACGCAAAGGGGGGGGAGAAATATATAATAATAATTTTCCGTGCATTGCATTACTGGACAGCTTTGTATGTCGATGTATGCACCTATGAAGCACGAGTTACCAAGTCCAGTCATAGCGTGCCAATGCTGACCAGAGTTATTTCCCCTCCCCCAGCTTTAGCAAACTACAGGATTGTGTAAACTCGGGGTTTTTCCTGTCTCTGGCTATGTCTGTTTTCCGCTTTCTCGTGAATGCAGCAGGGCTCCTGGCTCAGGGCCAGGGACTTTCCGAATATCTATACCTCCTGCTCTGGGCGCCTTCCAGCCCCACCTCCAAACACCAGCAATAGAACACGATGTTCTCCCTGCCCCCATCTCTCAGCCCCTACACCCCCCCTCCCCCCTGGTGAGAAACTAGATCTTACAAAAGAGACGGGGAAACCCAGACAAATATGGCTTCGCTTTTCAGCAGGTTTTAAACCAAAACAACCTGTTTTTTTTCCAAGCGCTACAACCTTGAAAAAAAAATGCCCTTTACTGAAGTCAAAAGGAGGGTGGGTTTAATATCTCCTTTTAGTGACAAATGTTTCAGACACCGTTCTCACGAAATACAAAGAAAACACCTTACAAACTGTGCCTTGTTACATGACCGCAACAGTATACGACGACATTGTAAGGTTACCTTGCTAAAGATCCATATTTGTCCCTATTCAGCCAGTATAAATATTTTAATTATATAACATGGTAGAGGTTTATATCCAATCTTATTTTAGCTCAGTTGGGACATAAAAAAAAAAAAAAAACCACCCCCAACCTTTTTTCCGATATAAAAGAACTGCATCAATTGTATTTAAAAATAAAATCCTACCGATAGGGACACATTGAAGAGCACACACCATGTTTTCTGCCCCTTAATTGTAAGGTTTTTCCCGATCATGTTTTTATTAAAGGTCACTTACGTGTCTCCATCCTCGTTGACCTGCTTCTTCCAGGGCTCCGGATCATACTCCTGATAGAGGTCGGGAACAGGCTGGATCTGGAAGTCCTTAATGTCCTGGATCATGTTATTATAATCGTCCTGGATCATGTTGTTATAATCCTCCTCCTTCATGGAATCCAACCCGCTGTCAGTCCTCTCCTCTGTCCCCTGCATCAGCTTCTCCTTCGTAGGATCCCTGGCTTCTCCCCCCATCACCCCAAAATAATCCAGATTACGAACAGACATGTCTTCCTCGGAAGCTCTTTCACCAAGGAGATTAAAAGAGAAATGCAAAAAAAAAAAAATGGATCTTGGAAACAAACGTAGGAATATTGCCCCCTTGCTTTGTAGAAAAATAAATAAAATACAATGTCAGTAATAGTATTGCAGAAATAATAACAGGAAATCAATTGCAGGCTCTGCTAATGCTGAAATTATATCATGCAACAGCACTACTGCAAGATCCTCTCTCTCTGGCTTCTGCTCAGCTCTGAAAACTGCTCTCCCTCTACTGCCCCCTTTAACAACTAGTGATTGCACAGACGGGGATTTTCTGCTGGGTGGGGCCAGGCTGCTTTGCTTCTGCTGAGCTGTATTTGTTCAGCTGGGAAATTCCAAGAACCAGTCACACGGTTCTAGCACTCACCAAACCAGACCCAACCTGTTCTGAGGCTTATTAAGGAAGAGCGAAATATAAAACAAGAAAACGTCCACATACAGCACACAGGGCACAGAAATTCCCTTTTCAAACGTGCACGGCCTGTTCATTGTTTCTTTAGGAGGGGCCAAACATTCCCCTTTGCGGGTGAATTACATTTTTATGGGGCTTTTTTTTAAAACCTTTCAGTCAGACGGACCCGTCTGGCACTGGAGATGTTACATTTATTTTGCTAAATACACCGACCCTCCAACTGTAACCACGAAACAGTAATGCCCCCTACTCTTTTTGTTGTTGTTTTCTTTACAGATTTCGAGGCGGGTAGGCCTCTGGAGATGAACGCGCTAGATTTAGCTGCAGGGACAGCCCTGTTCCAGAGACACTTGCTATTCTAGTTGCCGGGTTTTTTTCTCCCCTGTGGGAATTCAAAATGGCCACCAAATTGGCTTTCCATCGATGGGGGTGGCATTTAACCGAACTGCAATATGAAATGAGACTATGGTGAATTATAATACAACACCTGGTAAACACACACAATATCACAAGTATTGAGAGAGGATTTTTTGCGGCCAATAGGTTACAAATCAATTCTTATGAATATATTTTAACCCCGTCAGTGTCAAAAGGACTGGCACATTGCACAGTGCAGCAAATCGTTGTGTGCATGACATAGAAGCAGGGTTGCCACCATTGATAACCAGGGACTTTTTGTTTTTTTTTCAAAGGCTTTTATTATTTATATATTTAACTGTCTTACCTTCTCTGGTGGCGGTGGCGGCATCTCCCAACCACCCCCTGTACGTCAATATGGCTCCGTGACGTCAAATGGTGATGCATCGCCATGACAATGGAACATCGCGTGCCGCGACATCACGTTGTCCTAGCAACGATGGTGCAGCAGGGTGTCCCACTGTCATAGCAACGTGACACTGCATGTTGCAGTGACGTCACGTCGTCCTGGCAACGCAACGCCATTTGACGTTGCGGACCCATTTTGATGGGACCATGCTGGGGGAGACTTCCATGGCGGACCGCTGGGGGGTGTTCCTCCCGGTATCCTCTGCCCCCTCCTGCCGTTCAACTCCTCTAAGTGTTGCCCTGCGCCCCACTGGCGGTCCTCCATCCTCTTCTCCCGCCACTGCCCCCCATTATGCGCACCTCGCTTGGAGATTTGAAAGCTAAACACATAGCCTGTAGGTACGGTAGCAAAACCCAGGGGTGCAAACTGGGGGGCGCAAGTTTTTCTCGGGTGGGTGGCTCTTACAAAGGCCCCGCGATCTTCCACAGGGCATTTAAAGTAAATGCAGGGGGAGTGCACGAGGCCTCTCTGTATGTTACTTATCTTGTCTACGGCGGCTTCTGGCGACGCGGCGTCAAATGACACTGTGGGGCCACATGACATTGTAATGGAAATGCCGGAGACAAGGTAAGGGGGATAGAGGGAGGGGCGCAAACAAAAAAGTTTGCGTACCCCTGGCGTAACCCATAGTCTCCAGGTTAAAACCCGGAGTGGTGGCAACCCTGCATAGAAGGGGTTGCATGGTTTTATCTCACAAGTTATGCAAAACCAACAATAATTCTGAAATGTCAGCATTCACATGGCATAGAAATTCCTTTCTTTGTACTCAATCTGTCTCTCACGTCTGTGTGTATATATAATGTTACATAGTTACAGAGTATGTCCATCAAGTTCAACCTATGCTAAATTTAGACGACAGATTCGTATATATATTTATTTTATCACGAAGGAAGCATTATCGAAAATATTCATCTTGTTTCCAATCATTCTTGGGATACTATTTTTACGTAATGCCGAGCACATACACTGCTTTGGAGAGCAGTCATCAGATATCAGGCACTTATAATATGACACAGTATATAAATGAAATACAATATTAGACAATGTTTTACAGAAAGTGCATATTAGCTTAAGGCCGCGTTTATAGTGACAGCGACGCAACCGATGACGTCACCCATCGCCGTCGCCACTGGCGAAAGTTGCACTTAGGTTTGGAGCGACACGGCCAGTGACGTCACGAAGGGGGAGTCAGAGTGCAGTAGGCGCTCTTTGATTGGTGTAGAGACAGTCACATGTGGTGACTGTCTCTCCCAAAAATCAAATTTCAATGGCTTCAAAAAATGTTGTAGCTCCGTCGCTCTGTCACTTACTATAAGCGCATGCGACGGATCCAAAGTATTTGTTTTGGCGCGACGTCGCAGTCGCCAGGCACTATAAGGGCAGCCTTGTAGAGACTTGAATGGGCCGTGAGGGGTCTTCCAGCACTGGAGGTGTCCTATGGCAGAAGACCGCTTAATAAATGTGGCCCACACAGTTACAAAACAATTTTGCTGTGAAGCATTGGAGCACTCCCTGTAACTGCCCCACCTTCCTGCCTTCTCCCCAGCCTCCAGAGCGCCATTGGATGCCCACGGACCCTTCCGTAGCGGATCGAGAGGTAGGGAGCCACGGGGAATTTATGCCACACTACCAATTAGCATGGTTGAGCAAAGGTTAAAGCAAATGTTTAAATTTAGCTTTGAAATGTTTAGCATTGCATATGTACAACATATCACAAACATATATATATATTTCCACTGGTGCAAAATAAAACATCTGGTAAAGAGGTATGGGGAATAGTCAGGTTTGTGCTGTTCTAAAAGAAACATAAAGCAGATTTTTGGCCGTGAATCCAAATGGGCCTCAGCCATCCAGTGTAATAGGTGATAGCGCAAATTACATTTAGGGCAATTTCAACTGTATATTTTTGTGATGGTGCACTAGTGCCTTCATACGTGAGCCTTTATTTTAGTAAGGATTTAACAGGATTTAACAGACCTATCATCACTCACTGATGTTCTATGTGTTTTACTAATTTGGAGTCAGTCTCATTGATTTTTAGCATTCCCAGACTCATTGACTTCACGGGAGTCTTACTGATAAAAAATCATTACTTTCCCAACAATATGCATGTCTTTGGCCCAGCCCCTCCAAATCTAATTGATTTCAGTCTTTAGGGGTTGTCATCTCTGATATAGGCGATAATGCAATATACTCTAAAGCGGCCGTAGTAGTCAGTGGGAATTATTGGCTGATGGCAGTGTACATGTTCACTTCAGAGTTTATGGAATTACTCCCGTAAGGCAGCAGTTCACTCTGATTCTTCCACACTTCCAATTAATCAGGGCTTCCAAGATTCCCCCTTCAACAAAATTATCTCTCTGTGACTTCTGAAAATAACATTGCCTGCTACCAACATGAAGAAAGGCAGAAAATGATGGAAATGTTATGTGTCAGCCTTCCATTGAATAGGCGAGGAGCAAAAGATTGACTTATCGTCTTAATCAAGGGTGTCCCAGTAATAACATGGGGACACCCAATTCAGGTACAAATTAAAACACAGACAACATTTACTGGGATAGGGGGAGGGGTTGCTGTTGAAAACAGCATATAACAGTCATATAACACTTTCTCAACTAGTTTTAATGTTTGTTCTGTAACTTTATAAATGTGAATAGCTTTCCAAATGTAAGCAAATATAGAGAATCAATGAATATATCTGCATGTTTCCCTCTGATCTTCAAACCTGCTTCACTCACGAGTCATTGTTACGTCATGCAGTGTGGAGACAAGGATTCTGGGTAGTGGCATGCCAGTGAGCACACTGGGAAGATAATTCTAAATGCAAAAAGCCTAATAACAAACTATACTGCTTTTGTTCAGTTTAATTCTTTTTAATTGACATTAATTAATGAATGTTTACCTAATACCTGATCATTTCACAATTTATAATAATGCTAAAGAAAAAAAAGTAAAGAGCAATTAGTAAAATAAAAATATATAAACAATACATTTAAAGGTGCAAGCTACTTGGTAAAGTATGGGAAAACACCGAAAATCCACACTGCAATATGCATTTTTTCTATAGATTGCAAAAGCATGTTGCGGCGTCCTGTAACCATGGCTACGCAGATATGTGTGCATTTTGCACCCAATAAACCACTTTATGTGATTATCTCTTGTGCTGTGCTGGCATATTGGATCTCTAGGGATCCTCACAGATTATCACTATTTACCTTTTACCGTGCACCACACTTGCCTTTGCTGAAGCTTTTTTTTTCTTTGTGTGCTGATATATATATATATATATTTATATATATATATATAATGGCTCAGTGACTAAAGACACTAACTGTAAACAACAGCACTGAGTTTGAAGCAGGGGAACACCCGGTGTCAGCTCCTGGTGACCTTCGGCAAATCATTGTATTTCCCTGTGCCTCAGGCACCGAAAACATAGATTGTAATCTCATTTGGTCAGGGACAGTGTCTGTAAAAACTCCCATGTTCTGCATACCGCGCACTATACTGTAATTGTGAAACGCTTTGTGTCCCAATTGGAGAAAGGTGCTATATGAAATGAAATTATTATATATATATATATATATATATATATATATATATATATATATATATATTGATAACTGAGATTAACTGATTTGTTCACTTTATTTATGAAGATCTTTAAACACTAACTACTGTACCTACTTGTATGTCTCCGAATCAAGACCAGTTCCATTGTTTTATCTTGCACTGATGTGTGTGAGATCCGCGTTCAATTGCCTATTATTAATTACTGTCTTTTATTTATATTCCATAACGCAGTACAACGTGGAGGTAAGGACACACATGTAGCCAGGTCTCCATCTGCCCCCCCCCCCCCTTACCTCCCGATGCTGGTGCGGGGAAGGCTACGATTGCTCGGCAGGGTCGCCGTGTGCCGCCGGAGTGGCAGGTGGACCTGGCACAGATGTAGGGAAAACTCGGGTGCTAACTCAAACTATGTGTGACAAAATAAATAGTAACAGATATTACCTTAATAGAAATCTCCCAAGTTAACCCAGAAATAACGGGGGCACTTAGTGGAGCTGCAAATCAACCCCACTATGATCTATCCAGGATCCTTAGGTATATGTGAACAAAAGAAACATAGGGGAGCACAGGATAAATAAATAGAATCTTCAATATCAGGGTATAGATATACAGCAATGCTCAATGATGGAATGGCTAGACATATAACCAGACCACCATATATAATCATGGTCGTGCACAAGGGTTAAATACCACAGTCAATGCACTAACACTGGTATTTTGGGACCAGACAGGGATAGTACAGTGTTTCCCAGATCCAGTCCCCAGGGAGCCCCAGCAGGTCAGGTCTTAAGGATATCCCTGCTCCAGCACAGGTGGGTCAATCAGCGGCTCAGTCATTTTGACAGAGCCACCTGTGCTGGGATTTCCCAACTCCAGTCCCCAGGGAACTCCTTAAGACCTCAGAGCGTGTCGCCTCCTGAATCTCTCCTAGTGGAAGAACAACAAGAATTTTAAGTCCAGACCGTCCTGGATTCCAGGATAACCAGTGGAAGGCTCCATTGGAGGGGTTTTGGTCCCGAAGAGCACTCTTGGATCCCCAGGGATCAATTACTTGCTCTTCGGCTCGTTCGGGCCTTCCACTTGAAGTATCCCTTCAAAACATCCTTGAGATGCCCGGAGGATCTCTCCAGAAGGGGGGGTACTGTGAGGATCGGTCTTAGGTCCCGCCCCCGCGACAGGTCCCGTGACGCCACAGGGGATGCACCTCAAGCCAAGAAAGCTGCGCGCAAGCACCGCACTATTAGACAAGGGGATACCATAGGGTTTGGGCTTAGGGTCTGCCCCTGCGACATGTCACGTGACGACACGGGTGACTCACCACGTGCGGAGGAAACTACGCGCAGGCGTCGCGCTACCAGGATCACGCGAGGGGTTAATTCCAACACGCAACGCTGACCCAGGATCACCTCAACATTCTGCACATGCGCCACACTCCGCCCCCTCACGACTAATTGGGCGGATGAAGATTGAGTGGGTTGAGGATGTAAGCAATGGCAGCTGCGTGCACCTTGCTCATTGGCTATCTGGCCTTTATATGCTCAATAATCCTTGTTGCAAATTGTCTGAGCATAATCTTCGTTTCAGAACATAGTGCTTACCCAATCATCCTGCTGTCTTGTTCTGTTGCCTTGTGCATTCTGCTCCTGACTTGTTCTCATAGTATTTAGACCTCGGCTTGTACCTGGACACCCGACTTCTCCAATCCTAGACATCGGCTTGCATCTTGTCCTCTAAATTCTCTACCCCTGGACCCCGGCTACCCTCAATGACCATCCGACTTCTCCAACCCTTAACCACGGCGAGTATCACGACTAATGTAACTTCTCCAACCCTGACCCGGCTATAGGACTATCACTCTGCACTCCGGACGCGGTCTCGCGGCTGGAGGTCGGTGTACCTTAACATCCCACCTCAGCCTCGCGGTTCCGTCCTGTTTGTGGTAAGCACCCGTTACAGTCTCTAGCTGTATTTCTATAATTAATTGCACTTCTCTATGTCTTTGCCTTATGGTGATAAGGGGTGGATAATCACGCTATAATTTTGTATCAGTTAGTTGAATGTTCTGACGACACATTATAGTCAATTTTAGTCAGTGATTCTATGTTTTTAATTGTGACGCACTGATAAGGTCTTATTTTTGTGGACACACTCATAGGATATGCCACTAGGCCTATTAAAATGTAATGTGTAATACTGTATTCCTCAAATGGGGCCCGGCGCCCTACTGGCTCTATATAATGCTGTTTGTGAGTGATAACTACCGTGCTAAACTTTCTACCGTTCGGTTAGCCTTGGCAGAGGCTAATTGATATGTCTTATTGATTCCTTCTGGTGCACGCGGCTGACGGCATTACTGCCAGCCAACAACAATTTTTCGAGCATCAAAATTGAGGATTAAAATTTACTACAACGAATGAATAATGTATTTTTTACCATGTGGACATAATTAGCAATCATGGATGGTGTATTTAAACGATGGAAAGACACCCTAGAAGCACATCTGTACCTGACGAAGCCAAATTAACGGTGAAACGCGTTGCTCTATTCTTGTCCTGAGGAGGCATCCGTAGGTGTCGCTCCAGCTTGTTTTTCAGCTCTGCATACCGGACGCGGGAGCAGGGACACTCTAACACAAATGTGTGTACGGACTCTGTTGTTGCCGTAACGGACTTTCCTATATGTGTGTGTATTTTTACTTTGTTAATAAATGAACTATATTTTAACCTAATACGCTCTCCATGCATCTAACCTGATTACAGGAGAGGATCACGTGATGGGGGGTGCTCACAGCACTCACCTGCCTGAATACCAAGTGTGAGGCTCTACAAAGACCCCCAGCACCACCACATAGATCGGACGGAAGGTTGCAGTAAAGAAAACTCTGAGGAATTTGGAACTTACACACAGCTGTGTAAGTAGTGTTATTATATATACTATACTATCCCTGTCTAGTCCCAAAATACCAGTGTTAGTGCATTGACTGTGGTATTTAACCCTTGTGCACGACCCTGAGTATATATGGTGGTCTGGTTATAGGTCTAGCCATTCCTTCATTGAGCATTGCTGTATATCTATACACTGATATTGAAGATTCTATTAACTTATCCTGTGCTCCCCTATGTTTCTTTTGTTCACAGATGTAAGGAGACTGCGTGGAGCTAGATGGATCGCTATTGCAGGGTGCCACCATTTTGGACACTCGGGCATGCTCAGAACTATCTTCGCGCATGCGCAGTAACAATTATTGCGGCGGCCATTAGGCAGGCTCCGCACGGGACTATGCTGCTCCCATGCAGCTGCTCCCATGCGACGGACAGCAGCCAATAGGGCTCTGAGAGTCTCGCCAGACAATTTAGATACAATTGGAGCAATTCAGCACACCACGCCAGTCCGAGCAGGGACAGAGAAGGGTGAGGATGTGTTCAGGGTGCCAGTGGCCCCTGAACTAGGGCAGAGACCCCCCACAGGTCCCAGCTAGGCCCCGATTCCCGTCAGGTTGTGGCTGCTGCAGGGAAGGCCCATAGCTAGGGACAACCCCCGGTAGGTGCATTTAGTGAGGGTACAGCCCGCTGGTGATGGACACCACACGATGCGCAAGGCCTACAGTTTGGGACCAGACCCAGGCCTATACTGAGAGACTATTAAAAGTGAGACACCAGCGGGAGTTCACCCCACGCAGAGGCGGACATCTTCGTTGGATCAGACAGATCCTTGTGTCATTCTGTGGTACCCGGGTACTGGAGTGCCCAGGAAGGTATCCTCAACTACATGCACCAATGGCCACACACACACTCTGTGGGTAGCGTTACTCCACACACTGGACCCTGTGGACACTGGGTGGTTAGGTGCCCAGGGCACCTCAGTACTTTGGGAGAATTTCACCAGGGTGACGTGTGGTGTGGGTATAAGTTGTGGGGCCCGTATGGTAAGAGGCCTTCTGTGAGCAACTCAGGTAACGCACCACACGTAGTTTCCCTAGACACGGGGGAAAGGGCGCTACACAAACAAAACATAACATATAACTTAAAACATACTAAAACGATAGGTCATGATGTCCCTGCTGTGGGAGAAGCAGAGAGTAAAGTCACGCATGATTCACATATTCCACATTATGTCTTACAGAGTTGGGAATTATACAGAAATCTGACCCTTAATGACAAATTCCAACAATAGCCTGATGAGTTTGTGAAAACCCCCCTATTAGCAGGAGATCCCTTGATATAATATGCCTGACCAAAACTCCCGACTGCACCCACAGGGAAAATTCTGGAAAACAGAATACAGAGATTAACAAATGAAGGAATAAATGAGAGATTTCACTTTGTGGTTAGAAATGGTGAAGGTAACGAGATTGCTGTGAATTTTATACATAAAGATTGATATCAAAAGTGACAGACAGCACCAGCAGTGCAGAGAAATGCAAAAGTATCTCTTGGTGCGAAGGGAACAAAATAGAGGGATCCTTTATATTCCCCCAGACCTAAATAGTAGACAACCGGCAGTTGCATCTGTAGATATGGGGTTCCCTGCACTCATAATTTAAAGAGCCAAGCAACATTTAAAAAAAAAGTATATTTAACTGC
The DNA here is from genome assembly GCF_040206685.1 of Ascaphus truei. NCBI lineage: Eukaryota > Metazoa > Chordata > Amphibia > Anura > Ascaphidae > Ascaphus > Ascaphus truei. Next base: position 25,160,275 of record NC_134491.1, read on the forward strand.
AAATGGCAAACATACAATGTGATATACTGTATACAGTATATAGTTTTTTTTTTTTTACAAACTGGCGTTCCTTCCTTTGCTGTTTCCCAAGCATTAGAAGTGCCACCATCTTGCCGCTCACTGTGATACGCACTGAAAAAAGTAAGGCCCATGTTTACTAAGTGGTGCTTTTACAGAAGACATTACAGCTCATTACAACTCATTGCACATAAAAAGTTCTGCCAGGCAATTTCTTACAGTATGGCTACTATAAATACTATTACACTAATAATTTATATTTATTAACACACGTCATATATTTAAAAAAATACACGTCATTCTGTTTCAATTTACACTGTATCAATCTGGCATTCAATGTGACACAATGCTTCAAAATGAATTTTAAACAACACTATGTGTCATATGTATGAAGTCACATAACAACCTTCATACATATGATGTGTACATATTGTAAAGGTTTGTAGGCTACTACTTTTTAACACAAAAATGTGGACGCGCAATTAAATTCAAATATCATCTTAATACATAGGCCCCTAATAAATCTTATTGCCTACTCATCAAACTATTGCGAACAAAACTGTTTGACTGGTCCAAGGTAGTACAGTGTCCTGAGACCCAAACTGCACATCAGCGTGTGCAGACAGCATGGGGGGAGGTTCATAGCTGTCAATTACTGCAGTACAGTACTGTAGCTTCCAAAGTTACACCCCAAAGTGCCTTGCCGCTGTGGATACAAAGCATTGTGGGGAGTGGGTTTGGAAGCTCCTGCTGAAATTCACAGCTATAACAGCAGCTAAGGCAGGGGCCTGTAACGTCTCAAAGAGGAAGAGCCATTTTATCAAAAATGTCTTTCTCCAAGGGGGACATGGCCCATATTTGGTGGACATGTCCGGAAATTCAGAAATACTGGGAAACTATACAAAAATTAATTGAAGAGGTCACAGACCTCAAAATCCCTATTGATCCGTTGCCCTACCTGCTGGCCAGGCCCTTAGAAAATTTGGACCGACCAACAGGTAAATTAATCTCCTTCATTCTTACAGCGGCTAGATGTGCGGTGGCGGCCGCCTGGAAGAAGGTGTCTCCCCCCTCAAAACAAACGGTAAAAAATAGGGTACAAGAGGTGATGAATATGGAGAAATTGTCAGCTTTTTTGAAAAGATCTACTGACTCCTTTAACAAGACGTGGGATCCGTGGCTAACCCATATGGCACCCCTACGTCATTAAACCATATATGAGAAGAAAAGAAGAAAAATGGCTCAGAGGCTTTAGCGAAAGAGACTGAGGACACGGGAAGCAACGGGCTTTCCCCCCCCCCCACCCACCCTCTCTCTTTCCCCACTCTTGTTCTCTGTTTCTACACTCGCGCTCTCTGCGAAAATCTGTATTAGGCTGTATTAATGTTTATGACTTGTATAATGTGAAATGTTTAAATGCCTAATAAAAATTTTTGAAAAAAAAATAAAAATGTCTTTCTCCAAAATATTCAGAGAGCCGCAACACATGCATGAATATTACACCCCTAGAAACACATACATATACTGTACACACACTAATAGGTATATACTGTATAAGCATTAACACACGCCCAAATATGTGGGGGGGAATAAAATGCATCTCACAATAACAATTATTTAGTTTTTTTCATTGTTTTTTTGTTCAAAAGTGTCATTTACAAATACACCATACATACATACACTACCCCCCCCAAAAAACACCTACACAACCCCCCCAAATACACATACACATTCTACCCCCCCAAATACACAAACAGTACCCCCCAATACACACACTCCCCCCCCAAATACACACAAACACACACATACAGTATATATACATACACACTTACATTGGGTCTCTCTCCCTCACTGTCCTGCTGGTGGCAGGGGGCGGGGGTGGGCTGGCTAGCGCTGGTCTGGCCTCTTGTTGCCGCCGGGCCCGACGTCTCCCCAGCTGCTTGCCTGCTTCTCTCCTACAGGAACCCACACATGGTCCCTACATGGGTTCAGGAACCCACTATACTGCCTGTGATGCACCACTAGATATTTTTTGGAGCTAACCCCTTGAAGACTCCTTGCGAACCCCTTGTTAGGAATCACAGGTATAGACATTAGGCTGGTCACTTCTCCCCATTTAACAAAGAGACTCTTGCATTATATTGAAATATATATCTGCTTTTTCAAAATGTTACGATCCCTGTGCAAGATATTGCAAATTTCCCAGAAAATAGTTTTCACGTGCTGGGTAAAATGGTCTAAGTACATTTTCCTGTAACTTTATGTGTGGTACAATAGTGCTGAATTTTATACTGATATATACTGTATGAAAAAGCAAATGTACTGGGCTTTAGCTGGACACGTACAAAAATATCCTTTTTGTTACGTCTTCCCCTAGGAAATTGCTCACACATACTAGTATTGACTCTGAGTCTGAATAAAGACAAAAAAAAAACAATTTGGGAAAATCCCAAGGATGTATCAGCAAGCGGTGGTGGGGGTGGGGCGTGGGGTTGCAACAATGCTCCCTGCACACTCTTCTTAGCTCTGGGATTTCCCTAGATTTCCAGTTGTGTCTATACAAATATTCCAAGCCGTAGTTCCCCATCTAAAACGCTAGGAATTTTATGGTCATTCTATTTCCAACTTCATAAACATGTTCTTTCATGTATTCAAATTCTCCACATCTTCATTTAGCAAATGAACTGCATGAAAATGTTTTACTGCTGTCTGTATACATTACTGGGCCCCAAAATTATTTTTCCTAAAGAAAATATAACTGAGCAGCAACTATCACTATTTTATTTATTTATTTACTTATTTGTTTATGTATTTTTTACATGGATTATTTATTTGTACTAATTGCACATTTTGGACAGCAGCCTTATAGCCAATAGCAATATTGCCACTGCACATCAAGCAATTATTACAACATAACAATATTTAACATGTATAGAGCATAGGAAGAACTAGAATAAACAGACGATTTAGAAATTAAATGGGGACAAATTAGGTGAATCCTTGATGGTGAAGGATTTAGGAGTGCTTGTAGACAACAGGCTTAGCAATAGTGCCCAATGTCATGCAGTAGCTGCAAAGGCAAACACAATCTTATCTTGCATTAAACAGGGAATGGATGGAAGAGAAGTAAGCATAATTATGCCCCTCTGTAAAGCATTAGTAAGACCACACATAGAATATGGAGTACAGGTTTGGACACCACTCCATAAAACTATGGAACTAGAAAAAGTGCAGCAAAGAGCCAGCAAATTAATAAAGGGGATAGAAAATCTGATTTATGAGGAGAGGCTAACTAATTTAGATTTGTTTACATTCGAAAAGAGGCATCTAAGAGGGGATATGGTAATGATATACAAATATATTCGGTGACAATATAAGGAGCTTTCAAAATAACTATTCCTCAAGGGCAGTACAAACGACACACGGTCATCCCTTAAGGTTGGAGGAAAGGAGATTTCACCAGCAACAAGGGAAGGAGTTATTTACAGTATGGGCAGTTAAAATGTGGAATTCATTACCCATGGAGACTGTGATGGCAGATACAATAAATAACTTCAAAAAAGGTTGGACATCTTTTTAGAAAGGAAATGTATACCTTTCCTTTCTAAAATGATATACCATATAAGTAAACATGGGAAGGATGTTGTTTCAGGGATAAATCTGATTGTCATTATTTGGAGTCAGGAAGGAATTTAATTATCCCCTTATGAGACATCATTGGATGATGTTTCTCTAGGGGATTTTTGGTTTGCCTTCCTCTGGATCAAACTACTGTTAATACAAATACAGGATAAATAATCTGTTGTCTACTATGTAACTATGTAACTGTTGCAGTGTCACGATAACATTAGGAGCAAATTAATATTATAAATATTATTAATGAACTGTAAGCCCAACTCATATTTCGAAACTAAAGTCACTTGCCTCTGGACCGCATTTCATCATAATGATTAACTTTGTGGAAGTCAAAGCTCAACTTCAACTTTAATTCCCAGTAACATCTATATAAAAAGTTTTACAAATATTTGTGTCCAATTAAAAACATTAGGCTTTGCCTTATTGCATAGAACAAAAGATAAAAAAACGAAAAGCCCTAGTGCTACTGTATATCCAACTTGACAAATGTAACACTGGGGCTTTTGGTCTTTTGTTCTGTAGATGAGGTCACAATCCTAGTGGCACTCCTTTTGACACAAACAGCTTGATCCTTGGAAGTACTTTCTTTCATCGTCATACTGGCAAATTGTTCGCTATTAAGCACAGGCTAACCTGCATTTCTACCTATGTCATGTATTTGATTAAATGCACCTGTGGCTTTTACTACACAGGCAAGACACAGAGGCAAGTCAAGGAACGCATGGCAGTGTGCAGATCTAGCATTCGGACCTCGTTACGTACTGGACAATCGGACAACCTGTGGCCAAAGATTTTCTAACAACAGGTCAGCAGCTCTCAGCGCTTTGATGTATGCAGATCGACCATGTTAAATTCCCTGCCCCCATGGTGGCAATCATGGGCAGCTACTTCTACGCAGAGGCTGCCACTGCATGTACTTAAGTATGTACTTAACACGGTCCAACCAAAGGGTCTTGACACTAGTTTTGCTTATGCGAGCTGACCCTTGCACCAGGACCGCCAAGGCTCAGGACTAGAGTTTCCACTGGGCCCCCCCTGTTGGAGGCCGTGTGCCCACCCCCCTCTTTCTCTTGCACTCACCCCTCCCACACCTTCTTGCTCTCACCCTCTCTATTTCCCTCCATTCTCACACTTCCCCCTCTCATCATCTCCCTACCCTCCACTCACTCACTCCATCCCTCTCCTCATCTTCTACTCTTCCACTCTCTCTCACTCACTCTTCCTCTCTCTCACTTCCATACCTCTCCCTCTCTTGCTCACTCTATCCCCCTCCACTCACTCCTTTTTGCTCACTCACTCTCCCCCTCCTCTCACACTTTCCTCCCTCTTCCTCTCTCACTCTCCCCCCTTCCTCTCATACTTCTCTTCCCCCTCCCCTCACTCTCCCTCCTCCTCTCACACTCCCCCCTCTTCTCACTCAATCCTACTCCCTCAATCTCCCCTCCCCACATTCAATCCCACTCCCTCAATTCCCCCATCCTCACACTCAATCCCACTCCCTCAATCCCCCCTCATCACTCTCAATCCCACTCCCACAATCCCCCCTCCTCGCATACAACTCACCCCCCAAACACAATTCCCCCTACACAATTCAACACACATGCAATTCCCCCTCCCCCTCACAATACACACATTTCCTTCCTGCTGCACCACCACAATATACGCTCTCCCCACCACAGTATACACACAACCCCTCCTTCCACCACAATAAACACCCTCACAATATATATACACACACCTTTATTTTACCTTGGAGGGGTGCCGGAAGGTCCCGCGTATGGATGCAGATGTTAGACTCAACATGCAGGTGGCCCACAGCAGTTGGGGCCTAGTAGCCATCAGTGGTTGGTTTAGCTTTCCGGGGGGGGTGGGGGGGGGGGGGGCACAGAGGTTCTCAACTCCAGTCCTCAAAACCCCCCAACAGGTCAGGTTTTAAGGATATCCCTGGTTCAGCACAAGTAGCATAGACTGATTGAGACACCTCTGCTGAAGGGATATCCAGAAAACCTGACCTGTTGGGGGGTGGAGGGGTCTTAAGGACTGTAGTTGCGAACCCCTGAGTTAGCGGGTAGTAAGGCATTGCATGACAATTTATATATTTTAGCACATCATTACTTATTTACATCGGGTATACTTTTGTTCATTCTTCTAATGTTATTTTTATGACAATTATATTTTCTACTTAGTTTTTTTTTTTCTTTTAAGAATCCTCTTTATGTGTCTTTTTATTTTTAGAATATCCTTGTTCCTCTATGTGCTATTTATATTCCCCTCTATGTGTTGTTTATATGATAATTTCCTATATTGTATTTAAAGCAATTTCCTGTTCCCACTTCCCCTGTGTATTGATATATATTTTTTGTGGGGTCTCTTAAAAAAATGGCTTGTCATGCTTCACCAATTGCTTTGTAAGTCCTGATCTGTGCAAGTTTGGAACTTGCTTAAGCATTGTTTCCTCAGTACATTACGAGCCTTTATCTAACTCCTAACAAGCATTTAAATATGACACAACCATTAAAATGCTAAATAATTGGATGTATAGTTTAGCGCTTTTCATTTATTGCAGCTCCTGCATTTGTTGCTTAGTGGTAAGGATTCGGGGGGGGGGGGGTCTTTCAGATATCACAAGCTTAAGTTTGAGAATAGAAGACTCGGGAAATGTAAGAAATTTGAGAAAAGAGTTAGGTTAGTTGACACATGTATCAGGGCTTTTCCTATGACATAAATTGTTAGTCCAAATAAAAAAGGTATCACCTAATACTGAAGAACTCCTTTATTCTAAATATAAATGGGTAGATTTTAATATTTTGTGGAGACAATTAAATCTCTTTTATGTAATGTGTTTAGCACAAAGGTATTTTTGAGGTTTGCACCTTTAAACTGTAACAAGTTGCAACAACATTAGTTAATTTCTAAGAAACTCGTGAACAATTCTGTATAGAACCATAGGGGTTTTAGATGTCTACAGTAAATACGGTAGGGTCCACACTTACACAAAAATGAAATGGTGTCCAAGCCTTAGAAGATAGACCTACGCAGTTCTCTGGAGTACCCCTGGCACAGATATGAATAAAATATATAACACAGCGTGGGAGGTTGCTGCTATAAAAAGACTTGTTCAAAATTTGCATAAAGTGAAAAATGTCATGTAGGAAAAACAGCAGCATTGAAAGGGGACTCACAGATTGTCAGATTCGATATTGGCAGTAAAATATAATATAAGTTAAATATAGTTAATGCATGCCTTAAAAAATCAAGCCCGTGTAAATATTTAGAAATCGGTTTTTTAACGTTTATGCTAACATTGTAGCCTAAATGTAACACACAGAAAAGAATGTCAGACTTCCCCAAACTATTTTAGGATACTTATATTTGTCTGATTTTTTTTGTAATTTGTCAGCCACAAAGGTTTAACCTCACTGCTGTTATTCCTTATCTTAAGAGGAGCTACAGTGTATCACTAAATGTGTGTCTGCACTGAAACAGTGCCAAGTGTCAAACAGTCATGTTATACATGGGGGGTGGGAGATTCCAGATAAAGATTCTGTTCTCTCTGTAGTGAAGGGACATCCCTGGCCCACCCACCGTATTCATTTCTGAATGTGTGCTCTGAGCGGGGACTCACAGAAAGGTGGGAGGATGGGGATAGGAAAAGTTGTTTATGAATATAACCCATATAAAATTTCCACTGCAGGTCACATTGTGTTTCACCCACCCATCCATTCTCGCCCACGGATCGTTAGAGGTATGGTTAAGGGGGTTTGCTATACCTTTTTGTATCTGTTTGTGCATGCGTCTCCATATTTGTATGTAACTGTTTATGTAATGATCAAATATCTACAGATAAACACAAATAATAATAATAGTGTTCTGGGCCACTTTAGGGTATTTATTTATCAAACAAATTGCCATTCATTTGCCTTTTATCTTATTCTTTCCAAATATCTCATTGTGAAATACCCCTTTATTTTTTTATTTTTGGAGAAATAGTGACAACTATTGAGGGTCCTCATAAATTGTAAATTCTTTACAAATGCTTTTTAATTTGGGCCCGATTGCTGCAACTTTGATACCACTGCTTCATTTTGTAGACTGTTAGGTATGAGACGCTGCCTTGCCACTAATAATAATGTTTATTTCTTATGTAGTACCACCATTGTACTCAGCACTGTACATAGAATCTTTACAGTGACAGAGAGTCCCTGCCCTGAAGAGCTTGCAAAATAAAAACCCCAGGACAATTAAGAAAAGGGGAACAGGATGGGAGGGCTAGGTCCCTTTAAGAGGATATTGTTAATAGGTGATTAGTAAATTAGTAAAGGCAAGTGGGGGGATGGGAGTTAAGGGGTTTAAAAGAAGGTCAGGTGAGGGTTGCACTTAACTGATCTGGAAGCTGGGAAGTTCCCACCCGGCCAGATTCGGAGGGGTATGATTTATTTAGGTAAGATGTCAAATAAATAACAAGCAAAAAAAGTGGGTGTACGAAGTCACAGCTAGCGGTGGTGGGCTTGATAAAGCTGCACCTTGGCTGAAAACAGCAGGAATTTGGGGGTTTATAAGGTGGGGAAGACAGTGACAGGCCCTGGCTAAGGTGGTGGGTCTAATTGGCTTCATTGGTTAAAAAGTGGGTCCTTCTAGGCCGGCACAGCTATTGGGTTTAAGTGGTGGCCACTTCCCCCATGATTGGTGTCAGAGATTTATTTGGGGTTGGGGGTAGGGTTGAGGCTGGATTGAGGAAAGGGACATGGGTTAGGCCTCTCGCGTCATGTCTCTGTGCGTCATTTTTTTAATCTGAGGTGGCATAAACTTTTATGGCTAACAAATGGCATCAAATGTAAGAAACACTTATGTTTGTCGCACATGCAAACAGAAAATGGAGCAATGCGCAAAACAAACTTCTATTCACAGGTTTTATTTGACTTTGATACATCTCACCCAGCGTTCTTATGAGCCAAATCCTGCAGCTCCACAAATGGGCAATGCCTTTTATATTGTGATATTCGGGACTGTACTTTTCACAGGCTTTCAGGATTCAATTTTGAAAGCCGCCTACTGTGACGAGAGGGGGTAACCAGGCTATTTAATAAAGGTCAAGCCCATTTGGTTACCCCTGCTCTGTGTATAAGGATATAAGAGTTAGCTCTTGGGCTCAATAACAGTGTATTATTGCATTGAACGGTGTTTGCAAAACTGTAATAAAAATCTTTTTTGTGTTTATCCCTTTCCGGACATGCAATCACGGATTGCACGGATGAGTTTCAAGCGGGGTTTTGTGGAGGAACCGTTGACAGAATGTGCCTAGGAGGTTGGGGTCCATAATTACCGGTTCCCCAATATATGTGTCCGGGAATCATGCTTGATTCTCGCATACATGTAGGCACATTGTCCCGGCAATACCTCCCCTCTAAAATGTAAGCGCGACTCACCACTAGGGCGCCCTGCTTTAGCACAACTCTGAAAGGAGAATGAGGTACAGGGATAAATGTGTATCTCTTGAGCTGAGGGAATCCCTAGGTTAAGGGGGGTACCTCAGCTAATGCCAATGTGACCCACAAATAGTATATGGTTTGTGGGTATCCAACCATACATAAGTTTGGGGGGACTCAGAGTCTAACCTGAGTCAAAGGGAAAGCATGGGGGACATCATGTAGACAGAAATAAAGAGTGCATTTTTCCCTTTTCTGTTCCCTGTACCCAGAGACTCAGAGTGCATTAAAATGTATTTTTTTGATAAGTATCTTTTTATTAGGGTGTTTGCAGATACATTTCATTGTAGCATATTTTATTTACATGTCTTACTTATTCCAATACATGTTTGCTAGACCCTTTTTACCCCCGAACTTATAACTGGTCTTGATCTAATAGACCTCTGTTATTTAACTCAAAACCTTGTTTCATAGCTTGCTTGTGACTCCCGTACTTTCTTTTGATTATCGTGTTTGTATTTGACTTTGACGGGGCTCTTCGTTTTTGATCTGGTCTGTTATGTTTTGTTATGTTGTATGCCGCTCTCCGTATTTTTTATTTCCTTTATCAGGATTCCCATCCGTTTCAGTTTATATTCTTATCTGGATTGACATCTGAATTAATTTTGCTCTTGCTGGGGAAAGGAGTTTATAATCTCCTCCTATTTTAGGTCAAATTTGTCAAACTGGTTATCCCCTACTTGTTCGGTAGATATTCTGTTTACCGTGATCAGTTTGACCAAGAGGGATTATATTAGTTCTATGTTAGGCGCTTGTGTGTCCAACCACTTGATCATAATGGCTTTTCTGGGTACCAAGAGAATCATCTCTGCTGGGAGAATCGCTCCCCTATTTTGGTAGATCTTAATTATCCAAGGTTCCGTATTGGCAAATATCATGGGAAGGGGGTGTGTTACCCAGCTAATTTTCGTGATTTCTTTAATATATTGTAGGACCTGTGTTCAGAACTCGTAAAAAAAATTGCACATCCAGAGAGTGTTGGAGGTTAGCTTTAGGGAGGTTGCATTTGGGGCATTTCGTTGTGTCTGCTTCTATATTCGTGATTTGTCTGATGAAGGGTATATATGCCCTGGCCTACCATTATCTTGAATTGCATTTCTCTCCAGTTTTCTGATGTATTTATTTTACAAGTCCTGACATATCCAATAGTTAGATATTTCATTGTCTGAATTTCTTGGAAGTCTTGCTGCCATGATTCTAGATTGTTGTTGTTGTTGTTTTTCTCTGTGTCTTGATCTCTAATTAATTTATATATGTCAGCTAGCGAGTATGGGGTATCTGTGTCTTGGCTGAAATAGGTGCCTATTGCATTGTTTTCTAGTATGTGTTTTTTGTAGTCTTGGAGTTTTCTCCCATAGTTTAGTAGTTGGATGTATTGGAATATCTGGCTTTCCGGTATATTATATGTTGAAATTTGCTCCTTGAATGACATAAACTCTCTTTTTCTCCTTATCTTATACTATATTAGTGAAAGCACTGTATGCCTGCCTGCATGCATGCATGCATGCCAGCCTGCCTGCTGGATGTCCGGTGTCCCTAGGGGAAATCTCATTGGTCCCTTGGGCCGCCCCCGCACACCTCTCATTGGCCTGAGGCGGAGTGACGGCCCAAAGGACACACAGGGACACAAACACACACACAGGGACACAAACACACACACAGGGACACACACAGGGACACACACAGGGGGACACACACAGGGGGACACACAGGGACACACACACACACACACACACACACTCACACACTCACACAGTAGGGGGGGGTGTGTACATTAGCAGCATTGTATAACCCGGGGGGGGGGGGCTCACATACCCGCCTCCGCCTCCGCCTCTTCCTCCCCGAAATCAGCCTCCACACCCGCGCGCACGTCCTCCTCTCCCCGTGTCTCCCGCGCTTTCAAACCCCCCCCCCCCCGGCGCCGCTACAGTGAGCGGAGGAGCGAGTGCCCGGGACACAGCGGGGGAGCAGCAACAACAAGCTGCCTCCCGCCTCAGTTCCACGTGGGAGCGGCCGGACGGGTGAGTGAGCGGCCTTCACCCACCCCTCACCCCCCTTCAAATCACCTCCCCTCCACCCCCCCCCCCCCCCGGCGCCGCTACAGTCAGCGGAGCGAGCGAGCGCCCGGGACACAGCGGGGGAGCGGCCACAACAAGCTGCCTCCCGCCTCAGATCCACGTGGGAGCGGCCGGACGGGTGATTGAGCTGCCGGACGGGTGAGTGAGCGGCCGGACGGGTGAGGGAGCGGCCTTCACCTCCCCTCACCCCCCTTCACCTCCCCTCACCCCCCTTCACCTCACCTCCCCTCACCCACCCCTCACCTCCCCTCACTCCACTTCCCTTCCCTTCCACCTCCCTCCACCCCCCCTTCACCTCCCCTCCACCCCCCCTTCACCTCCCCTCCACCCCCCCTTCACCTCCACCCCCCTTCACCTCCCCTTCACCCCCCCCCACCTCCCCTTCACCCCCCCCCACCTCCCCTTCACCCCCCCCCCACCTCCCCTTCACCCCCCACCTCCCCTTCACACGCACGTAGACACACACACACGTACACGTAGACACACACACATGTACACGTAGACACACACACACATGTACACGTAGACACGTACACACACACACACACACACACACACACACACACACACACATGTACACGTACACACGTACACACACACACATGTACACGTATACTCACACACATGTACACGTACACACACACATGGAGACATACACACACACACATGGAGACATACACACACACACATGTACACATACACACACACGTATACACTCACACACGTATACACACAGGTATACATACACATTATGTATACACACACACATGTATACACACACATGTATACACACACACATGTATACACACACACACACGTGTATACACACACACACGTGTATACACACACACACACGTGTATACACACACACACACGTGTATACACACACACACGTGTATACACACACACACGTGTATACACACACACGTGTATACACACACACACACATGTGTATACACACACACACACATGTGTATACACACACACACATGTGTATACACACACACACATGTGTATACACACACACACATGTGTGTACACACACACATGTGTACACACACACACACGTGTACACACACACACACGTGTACACACACACACACACACGTGTACACACACACATGTGTACACACACACATGTGTACACACACACATGTGTACACACACACATGTGTACACACACATGTGTACACACACACATGTGTACACACACACATGTGTACACACACACATGTGTACACACACACATGTGTATACACACACATGTGTATACACACACATGTGTATACACACACATGTATACACACACACATGTATACACACACACACACACATGTATACACACACACACACTTATACACACACACACATTCAATGTATACACACAAACATGTATACACACACACAAACATGTATACACGTGTATACACACACATGTGTATACACACACACGTATACACACACACAATATATACATACACACAATGTATACACACACATGTGTATACACACACACACATGTGTATACACACACACGTGTATAGACACACACACGTGTATACACACACGTGTATACACACACACACACACGTGTATACACACACACACGTGTATACACACACACATGTGTATACACACACATACGTGTATACACACACACGTACACATACACACACACACACGTATACACACACACACATGTATACACACACACACATACAATGTATACACACAAACATGTATACACACACACACCCCAGCACCACCACATCAGCACACCGGTATCCCATGCCCCCCCAGCACACTGGCATTCTCGCCTCCCCACCATTCCCAGCCCGCATCAACACCATCAGCACCCACACATCGCCACCTTTGCACCTCCCCCATCGGCACACCCACATCCGCACCCCCACATCAGCACCAAACCCTCCCAAATCAGCACACCAATACAATCACCATCAGTACAGCCACAGCAGCACTACCACCGCACATGGGCCGCGTGGACCACTCCCCACCCAAATGCCACACCCACACCACAAACATCCCGGGCAACGCCGGGGCTCTCAGCTAGTTTATAATATCTCCTATATTTCTTATCCCTTTTTTTTCCTATCTGCCAAAGTGGCTCTGTTCCTTTCTCAGGGGGAACATCTGATTTCCCTGTATAGGTAGAAATCTGGCGATTGTGTAAGATAATTAAAAAAAATTCCTAATTATTCGCCACGTAACTATGGTGTCCCTGATTAGTACGTTGGATTTGATCTCTGGGGGCATTTTATTCCAGTTTGTGTGTAGCAGTTCTGCCAGTGTGAATTTACCCGCAAAGTGTTTTTCTAATTCTGGGGAGGAGTAATAATCTTTTCCTTGGGTCCAATCCCCCACATGTCTTAGTATGCAGGCGAGGTTATAATCTCATATATTTGGTATGTTAATTCCTCCCTTTTTTTGGTCATCTGTAGTCTTATTAGCGCTATTCTTGTTTTTTTCCCTTGCCAAAGGAATTTACTCATCTCCTTATTTAGCTCATTAATATCACTGTTTGATTAGCAGTGGGAGTGTTTGGAGGGGATATAGCAGCCTTGCGAATTATATCATTTTTATGACACATGCTCTGCCAAAAAATGACAGTGGGAATGTTATCCAGGATCTCATCTCTTCCAGGATTTTTAAAACTATTGGCTTAATGTTATTTTCATATACTTTCATGAGGTCTGCTTCTAGGTGTATTCCTAGGTATTTAATCGGGGCCTTTGTTACTTTTATTGGTAGCCTATTGTTTTGGTGGTTCTATCTGGCGTGTTTATGCACATGAGCTTGGTTTTAGATACATTTATTTTAAATCCAGCAAAGGAGCCAAACCATGCGATAGTCTCAAGGATTTTCTCTAATGATCTATTGGGGTTAGATAGGAATAGAATAATATCGTCTGAACATTGCTAATTTTAAATTGTTTTCTCCTATCTTTATTCCCTCGAATTCTGTTAGCTGTCGCAGAAAGTGGGCCAGAGGCTCTATAGCAAGATTAAAGAGTAAGGGGGACAGCGGGCATCCTTGTCTTGTGCCTCTGTGTAGTGCGAAGGATTCGGACAGGCAACAAGCCGCGATAGTTCTAGCCTTAGGTTTGTTATACAGTATAGGCTCCTTACTACATCATTAAACTTCCCTTTAAATCCCATATTTTCCAAAGTATATATTACATGATCCCAATGTATGTTGTCAAATGCTTTCTCGGCATCGATGGCCATCAGGACTGAGTGTTTTAATTTATTTATTTGTGAGTAACTTTATTACAGAGATGACCTTTCTTAAATTCTTCACCGCGGGTCTGCCTTTAATGAATCCCGATTGATCTCCGTGTATAATTGCGGGCAGTATCTGGGCCAATCTGTCTGCCATTAATTTGGTAAAGAGTTTAATGTCCTGATTGATCAGGGAAATTGGTCTGTATGACTCGGGTAGTAGTGGGTTCTTCCTGGGTTTATGAATTATTTTATTATGGGCCATTTCGCTAGAGGGCAGTGATTCATTTGTCTCTAGTATTTTTTGGAATGTTTTCTCTAGCGGAACACTGATATCTTCTCTGAGTATTTTGAAGTATTCTCCCGAGAGCCCGTCAGGGCTCGGGGCTTTGAAGTTTTTCAGGTTCCTAATTGCTCCTGTGACTTCCTCGGATGTAATTGGAGAATTGATAAATTCCAATTGCTCTCCACTAATTATCGGTAGTTTTATTTCTTTGAAGAATTTTTCTCTTTCCTCTATATTGATATTTCCCTTGCTATACAGTTTTTCGTAGCATTCTTTGAAGATGTTACTGATTTGTTCTTATATAATTGTGGTTTGGCCTCTTGTGTCTGTCATTTAGGTGATGGGTTTTATATTCTTGAAGCCTCCCATGAGGTTTCCCAATAGTCTGCTCGTTTTATTCCCATATTTAAAGAATGATATTTCCCTGGCTGTTTTTTTAATTTGTTTTATTCTTGTTTGTCTAGTTAGATTTCACAATCTGCTCTTTTCTGTGAGTAGTTCTCCCTGTTTTCTTGTGTGTCCTTATTTTTTAGTGTTTTATATGCTTTGCTCAAATCTGTGCTAGCGAGGCTGAACCCCCTGTTGGCTTCCTTTTTGTAATTATTGACAAATTAAATGATGTGTCCTCTCATTACTGCCTTGGAGGCCTCCCAGAACAGCACTGGGATATCTCTATGTGTTTCATTATTAGTTTTGTATTCCTTCCAGCTTTTGATTAGGAATTCCTTAAATTTTTTATTTTGGGCAAGGTAGTTGGGGAACCTCCAGATATTTGGGCCTTTCACAGATATACCCAAGTCAATCTCAATTAGTTCCGGGGCACGGTCTGACAGTATCATAGCATCATTGGTGTCTTAGACATTTTCATTAACACATTTCTTTGATCTACATTGTTTCTGGGAATTGTATCTATGCATTTATATCAAGGCTGTGGGAACTCAGTCCTCTCTCTGCTTGAGACCTCGCAAGAGGGAGGGAAATAGATATATAAAAAAAAAAAATGGACAGTCAATAGGAGTGTTCATGCTATAGTGCCCCAATTGACACTATCACAGTTTAATAAATAAACCAAACTGACTCCACACACATTTCCCCCCATTATTGTCAATGGTCCTTACTGCTAAAAAGTCAGGATTCCCATCTGAAATGGTTATTCTATTATTGTCATTTGGGGCAGTTGTTTAAAGACTATGGTCTAGATTTGTAAAGGGTTTATGACAATGGCGCGCAAACTGGGGGCCGCGAGACTGTCTGCGGGGCGCGGGGTTTACAGAGGCCCCGCACACTTCCAGAGGGTACTTAAATTAAGTGCCGGGGAAGCGGCGAAGGCCTCTGTAAACTGCACTTACCTTGGCTCAGCCGGCTGCTGGAGCAACGCGGCGTCAAATGACGCTGCAAGGTCATGTGATGTCACATTGCCATGCCAACGTGACATCATGACGCCCAGACGCCGGAGCCGAGGTAAGAGGGGGGGAGGGAGGAGCGGAGAGAGTGGAACAGCCAGCAGGGGGGCACGGGGAAAAAAATTGTGCTGGCCTGGTCTATGAAACGCAAGTACAGTAGCTGAAGCTGTCCACGTGCTGTTCTTATGTAATAATGCCTGCATTCATGGCCTGTCTCATGGTTCAGTTTCCTTGTACAACTTTCTACAAACCTTTTCTGGAACATTGGTGCCTTCTTGTGGACATTGTGCATTATGACATCTGAAGTGTTTAAGATGGCTCGCCTTACACAGTCGTTCCATCCCCCCCCCCACACCTCCTCCCCCAAATACTGTAGATTTCGATAGGATTACTCCCTGAAAATCAAATCCTCAAAATTAATATCTCAGAATCCATCAAATTAAAATACCTCTTGTGAGCACATTCACATCGCTGTTTTCCACCATTATTGCCTAGCATACAATGCTTCCACTGCAGCAAGGGATTCTGGGTAATGACACAAATTATCACTAAGAATCAGATGCTACCCCCATTGAATTAAATGAGATTGTACAAAGCCAGAATCATATAGTTTACCAGTACCTAGAGAGGATTGCGGATAGAGCACATACAGGAAAAAAAATCATAGGGGTGATGGCGTTCCTGGGACAGACATTCAGACATAATAATACACTGACAGACCGAGGGCTAGATGTATTAAGCAAAGCAAATTGCCTTTTTGAAGTGAAACTTCTTTGCTGGCACGAATCTCCTTTAGTGTTAAACAAAGAAATTCATATGTGTAAAACAAGCTAGCAAGGGCCCTTCCCTTGCAGAGTCTCTTGTTGACCCTCCTGTATGATCATTCGGTATAATACAATAAACGACTCATTATCTACGATCCATGTTTGCTCTTATCTATGTGCATTTGCAAACAACGATATATCCTATGGGACTGATACATTAAGCAGTGGCTTAAGGATTGCTATCTCATTATATGAAGAGGTTTTATATGGAGAGGGGTTCATGAAGGAAGTGAGGGGTACCTTTGCCACTCGGGTCATTGAAGAGGGGTGTTACGCAGTGTGGTTCTGTCTTTTCCCCTCTCCCCTGCTCCCTCCCTCTGATTACCGGTCTCACCTAGCACTAATTGCCCTTGCACATTTGCAACCGCTACGATCAATTGTAGGAGACATGATTGGACTGTATCACACTCACATTTTCATTATGGAAGAACTTTGTTCATGATTAATATATTTTTCTGTCTGTGCAGTTACAGTATATGAAAATCAACGTCTTCATTTTTGTCAGCTTTTGAAGAATCTAGTTCTCACCGTGCAACACTGGTCTTTGAACTTTTTGTTTTACTTCTATCTAAGCTCTGTGCAGCAGAGACCCCCCTGTGCCGGGGGTGTTTGTATCTTCCAAAAAAAAGGTTGGACATATTTTTAGAAAGGAAAGGTATACAGGGATGTACCTAATAAGTAAACATGGGAAGGATGTTGATTCTTGGAGTCAGGAAGCAATTTATTTTTCCCTCTATGAGATATCATTGGATAATGTGTCACTGGGGTTTTTTGTTTGCCTTCCTCTGGATTAATATACTGTAAGTACAGATATAGGATAAAGTATGACGCCCATAATTGTACATATTCAAGGTGTGGTCTTACTCATGCTTTATAAAGGGGTATAATTATATTTACTTTCCTTCCATCCATTGCCCGTTTAATGCAAGTTAAGATCTTGTTTGTCTTTGCAGCTACTGCATGACTTTGGGTACTGTTGCTAAGCCTGCTGTCTACAAGCACTCCTAAATCCTTCTCCATCAAGGATTCCCCCAATTTATCCCCATTTAATTTGTAAGTCGTCTGTTTATTCTTGCTTCCCAAATGCATAACCTTACATTTATCTGTATTAAACCTCATCTGCCATTTACCTGACCAAGTTTCCAGTCTTTCCAAGTCCTTCTGGAGAGAAATTACATCCTGCTCTGATTCTACTACCTTACACAATTTTGTGTCATCAGCAAAGATGGAGACTTTGCTCTCTATGCTAACCTCAAGGTCATAAATAAACAAGTTAAAAAGCAGGGGTCCCAGTACCGATCCCTGAGGCATTCCACTCACGACTTTAGCCCAATATGAAAAAGTTCAATTTTGACATCCCTCTGTTGTAACCCTCATGTAATTGTCTTTAAGCCCCCCAAACCTGTTTCCTTTTGCAGTAATGCTAATCTCAGTGCCCCAGTAAATGTCTGGATAATTAAAATCACCCTTTATGCAAGCATGACCTACTGTTGTTTTGATGCCTTCTCCATTTGCAAAAGTATTTTACCTTCCTCAATCTCACAAATATTTGGTGGCTTATAGCATATCCCTACAAATATTTTCTTTATAGTTACATAGTAGATGAGGTTGAAAAAAGACATACGTCCATTAAGTTCAACCTATAAACTTATACTTTTACCTCCACTGCTAATTTCTATCCACAAGAGGTCTCTACATTTTCATCATTCCCTTCATAAACACCTTCCCTTATAATAGGTTTTAGATCCAGTTTAACATATAAACATACTCCACCTCCCCTTCTATTTGTTCGATCCTTCCGAAAAAGGGAATAACCCTCTAAATTAACTGCCCAGTTATGAGTTTCATCCCACCATGTTTCAATAATGCCTATGATATCATACTGCTCCCTTGCAGCTATTAATTCAATCTCCCCAATTTATCTGTCAGGCTTCTTGCATTAGCAAGCATGCATTTAAGTTTTTTTTTTAGTCTGTACTATTATTTTATCTACTCCTGCCTTTCTGTGCCCACTTGGTTTAGTCTTTAATAGTTTTCTAGTATTATCTGTATTTACTATGAGTGCCTTGCTGCTTGTCAAACTCGCACTTGCCCCCATTCTAACTCCATAACCCCTTGTTTCCTCATCTATTCTATTTAGTTCATTATCTGTTTCTGCATTGTAACCAGTGATAAAAGACAAACGACAAACAGGATAGACACACATTGACCTCTCCTACATGTTCGTTCATCTTTATTATTAATAATATGATACTTTGAATGTAATAACATAGTTTTCATCCCAGCACATGGTAATGTAACAAGCAATCTCCTTAGGCAGGGTTGTAAAGAGTAATCTCAGTACTTGGGCTAGTCATGATCTAAACCATGGATGCTCAACTTCAGTCCTCAAGCTCCCCTATCAGGTCAGGTTTTTAGATTATCCCAGCTTCAGCACAGATGGCTCAATTAAAGGTTCATTCAAAGACTAAGCCTCTGATTGAGCCACCTGTGCTGAAGCAGGGACTGATTGAGCTACTTGTGCTGAAGCAGGGATATTCTAAAAACCTGACCTGTTGGGGGTCTTTAGGACAGGAGTTGAGCATCCCTGATTTAATCAATCGCTAAGTGGTAAAGGCAACATTTCAGTGTCTTCATGTCCAAAAATTCCACAAAGAGGCGTTGAAAATCAATGATTTTGTTAAAGGTGCAATGTTTGCTTAATCCAAGAGACGTGAGCAAGATCCTGCCACATGGCAAAGGGGGACACCGTTAGTATACAGACCAGATGGGGCACTAGCACAGGGCCCCACAAGTAAAGATGTACGCAGTACGACTCATTCCAGTGATTGTCCATTATGCTTTCCAAAATCTTAATCCGCTTAAAATTTGCAGCAATAAAGGGGTTAAGACAAGTCAAAGCACAGAGAAGGATGCAGGCCTCCCAGGAACAGTTACTCCAGGGGTTCTTAAAATGTAAAACTGGCCCAGCGTAGTCACTGGGAATATTGGGTAAAGGAGATGCGCACAAAGTGTAACAGATTGTCTCTTTCTGGAAGACTTCCAAGGAAAAGAACTTCGGTATTCTTCACCCAGATAGGTCTTCTAATCAAAGTTGTAATAAAGACAAAGGGCAAGGAACATGGCGAACATCTGGGGATACACAATATGTTACATGACTGATAATTGCAAGAAATCACGAAGTTATGATTTACACAGGGTTAGTGGAACTTTGCTACTTTGATAAGAGAGTGCCCAGTCAGTCATAATCAGTGGTGAAGGTACTAAGGGTTGGGATTACCACAACTTTTCTACCTAACACCCTAGCTTACCACTGATTCTGAACTGACAAACAAAGGATTCATCTACCTTACCAACTGCTCTACGTCTGCTTTTTCACTGCGCAAATCCCTACACTGACTACCCAGACCCAGCCTAATCAAATTCACTAACAGGTGCTAATCAGATGGTAACTGGATACTGGGCAGCGCAGGTATATATAGAAGAGAGCAAACACAAGCATATAGTGCAAATATATGTCTGTTCAAGTAGTAGGTTCTTAGAACAAAATAGCCCAATGAGATTTCTACTTACAGATTTCTCAAAGGACTCGTGTATGTAAAGGTATCTTTGTTAGATTGGCGGTTAACATCCAAATCACACTTGAATTAATGTGGTGGGACCTTAGCAGGATGAAAAAGAAACACTGAACATAGTGCAGACTGTTCCAACTTTTATCTATTAAAATCAATGTAAAAATGTGCACTCACATTTTGCAAATGAAATCAAGCAAATTGGGATAATATCCCCGCCAACTGTGTGTCCGCTCCCGCAAGTAGACTATTACACGGTGCCCGTCTTAGTGAGGATGAGAACGGATCCCTCTGAGGCTGGAAAAGACGCTACCAATCAGCTGACAGCTCGGCGCACGTCTTCCCCTTGCCTTGTTCTGGGTCCTTGCCAAAAGTTGGAACAGTCTGCACTATGTTCAGTGTTTCTTTTTCATCCTGCTAAGGTCCCACCACATTTATTCAAGTGTGATTTGGATGTTAACCGCCAATCTAACAAAGATACCTTTACATACACGAGTCCTTTGAGAAATCTGTAAGTAGAAATCTCATTGGGCTATTTTGTTCTAAGAACCTACCACTTGAACAGACATATATTTGCACTATATGCTTGTGTTTGCTCTCTTCTATATATACCTGCGCTGCCCAGTATCCAGTTACCTGACATCTCTCGGATTGAAGAAAACAATCTACATGAAGGGTTGAAGCTGCATTTATTTATTATTGTGTCACATTCACTGACATTTTCACATTTATACATTGTTATAATTATTCACGTGCACTTATTAAGTCACTGTAATTAGATTTAAGCGCCACTCTTTAACTATTTGTTTGCGCTAATCAGATGGTTCCTTAATCTTTCAGAGGTCCTGGCGCACAGTTGTTGTGTGTGTGTGTATATATGTATGTGTGTATATATATATATATATATGTATGTATGTATGTATCGTGTATATATGTGTATATATATATGTATGTGTATTGTGTGAAGTGCCTGGAGCTAAGATTACTGTATATATATATATATATATATATACAGGCATACCCCGGTTTAAGGACACTCACTTTAAGTACACTCGCGAGTAAGTACATCTCGCTCAATAGGCAAAAGGCAGTTCATGCATGCGCCGGTCAGCACTTCCTGAACAGCAATACCAGCTCCCTACCTGTACCCAATCTGTGCGCAAGCGGGGAGACTATAGAGCCTATTACACATGTGTTATTTACATCAGTTATGCACGTATATGACGATTGCAATACAGTACATGCATCGATAAGTGGGAAAAAGGTGGTGCTTCACTTTAAGTACATTTTCGCTTTACATACATGCATCGGTCCCATCGCGTATGTTACTGCGGGGTATGCCTGTATATATATATAGTAATCTTAGCTCCAGGCACTTCACACTATATTCTTTTGCTATCTGAGTATCTATCAACAGTGACAATTTTAACTATTGACTGCAGTCACTTAGCTGAGTAGGTGTATATATTTTTACATGTATTACCTTAAAGGTTATAATTTAATGAATATCACAGCTTACTGTGAGCTCTAAGTACCTTACACTGAGATTATTTTTCTTGTTAGAGTTCGCTTTTGAATCATCCCAGGTGTGCACCTCGGCCTATTGTCATACAGGAAGTTTCTTTGATGAAGCCTCTCTCCCTTTCTGCTTTCCAAACATAAATATTGTATCTGAGCTGAGTGCTGCCCACGTTCAGTCCTCGACAGCACCTTCCTAAGCAATTGTCTGATAATTAGAGTTATATTAATTGGTCAATTAAATGTTAGTTAGAGCAAACTTCATAACCTGACCTGTTGGGTACACCCATAGAATCATCTTGGGGGAAATGTGGCATACATCTTTATAAATTAAGGTACAGATAGCTTGCCACCGATTGTCTAAAATATAGAGGTTTGGAGTACCACAGTACCACTACTTTTTTAGCTCAATTTGACACAATAGTTTGTGCAGATATTCTGTACTTTTATCCCTGAACCAGCTAGTATCTCTAGCTTTAGTCTGCCCACTCTCTCTCAGTACTGTTGACTTCACTGTCAGGTGCTGCACCTAACCGTGACCCTAAAAAGGATTATATTAGAGGCCCAATATTAATCGCACCCACAGAGACTCAACCAGAGGCCTGCAGCACACGCACAAGCAATCTACAAAACATGACCTGTACCCTCCCGCATTTCAAGGGTTAAATGCTAAGTGGGATCCGTCGGCATGAACAAGTATTACTGACTCCTCCAGCAGTGACGGTGTGAATAGAGCTCCGTCTTACCTCAATCCCCAGAACTACTAAACCCACAGCTCCTGTTATAGAAATGTACTTCTTCAAACTTCTGGCAATGGTAATGAAACAGCCCTAGTGCAAAACGAGAGAAAAGGTTGGGATGGGCGCAGGTAATGGTACAAAATATAATTGAATTTATACAGAGCCCCTCGATTCCAAAGCAGTAAGTAACCTGCAATCCTACTCTATATTACATGTTTTACTGGTACTATATATCCAGAACTCTAATTCTCTATATGCATATATAGAATTAATACTGATTATGTTAGTACAGAATGTTGGTGGCTGAGCTGTGAGTTTCAGCGAACAGGGTAAAAAAAAAAATTGTTATTACCCCTGATGCTTGATTTGTTCTATTAAACTTTTTTGCTATTGACGTACATTTGGTGAGTGCTGCTAATCCTTTTTTTTATTTCTGTCATGTGTATATTTGCTTCTGGATGGTGATCCTGGCTGCACTGCAAGCACCACAACTGGAAAGATACGTTTTCTGCCCTTTTTCTTTTCCCACTTAGAGTGGCCAGAACTGTCTTGTGTGTGTGTATATGTGTGTATATGTGTGTATATGTGTGTATATGTGTGTATATGTGTGTATATGTAACATTTTCAGCAGGGTAATTTCTATGCATCTTCCCTTTTTCTTTACATAAATATAACATGAAAATACTGGATGATTTCTCCATGAAGTTTGTAATTCAGATGAAATAGGAAAACAAGTGGTAAATTGTACAGATATTTAGATTATATACTGTAGTAAATAGAACTTCATCTTTAAACCTACAATAGGCCTTGTGAAGCCGAGGGCCATTGTTACTGTTAGATCTGTATCCATATTACCTTATTATCCATAATAAGCATTTCCTCATTCAGATATAGTATTTCCTCTACTGTCGGTCTCTGCCTGGGGGCCATTTCATGCATCAACTACGCTTTCTGTAAGAAAGGACATGCTTGCCATGTGCTGTTCACCTGAGTATTGGTGAAGCCTGGTGTATTCTGCATACACTTCTCTCTGTCCAGGATGTTGCCAGATAAGACAGGATCATCACGCTGGCAGCAGGCGTCGGGCCAAGGGGCGGAGGGGTACATGTCATGAAAGTGAGATCTGTTCCCGAAGTCACTTACTCCAGATATACCGCAACAGGACAGCTGTAGCAGGGGAAGAGGTGCAGGATACAACATTAGTATCCCAAATACCCACACGTCATTGGAATAGATTCTCAATGGTTCCAATAGGTGGCATCCTCTCAGAGCCGGTTCTACCATTAGGGCCAATTAGGTCACGTCCAGGCTGAGAGGGTGCGCGCACATGAGCGCTGCGCGATGAATCATGTTATGTCAATGTGATCATCTATAGTGTGCACGCGCGCATGTGCTCGTGAGCGTTCCATGGAGAGCAGCTTGAGGAGACAAATTATTTTGTGTTTGCCGCGCGATGGGCAGGTCACATGAGCGGTTTGCCCAATGAGGGTGTTCTGCTCTGTCCTGATGTGTGTGTTTATGTGTGTGTTTATAGGGGGGGGGGGGTGACAGAGAGGGGAGAATGACAGAGAGAGGGGAGAGAGAGCAGAGGAGAGTTACAGGGAGAGAGGGGGGAACGTGAATGACAGGGAGAGATGGGGGAAAGAGAATAACGGAGAGAGAGGGGAGTGTGTATGAATGTTAGAAAAATGTATCAGGTATAATATGTAAGATGGATGTTCACCTGGTGACCCAAATACCCTTGCACCAACCCTGCACCCCCTGGAATTGCAAGGTATCAATATAATCAGTATTATATTAAGCATATCATCCACATACAACTCCAGGGGGAGTATAATATATTATGCTGTACATCTAATCTCAACAAAGCATCTTACTGCTATCATGATGGTGTTCCAGGATTGAGTTAAGACTTCAGTAGAGTTGTCCCCTTTGTAATACTGCTGCAGCTCTGTCAGGAAATGCTCCTCCCTGATCTGCAGACAGGTGGAGCACATGATTAGGTTTAAGAAAGGGTTACATTGCATTGAGTTACTAGGAGCTGGAAATAATGGGGGAGTGTTCTAGAGTCAACTGTGATCTGACTATGATGATCAGCCCTAATAATTAGTGGGACTTCCTCCACCTCCCCATGCAGAGGTTACTTGGGATTTGAGGTTATTTACCATTTTCTGATACGTCAGTGCCAGAATAACGCCAACAAGTTCCACAGTGAAGAAGAGTAAAATCAGCACGAAGAACTGGAATAGAAACCAAGACGGCGTGAGTTCTGATATGTGTCACGTACTATTATTATTTTTGCAGGGTGAGTAATGAGCTTGTGAGGTGTTCTGTCTGTAAAATTGGCAACAAAAAAACGCAAGTCAAAAAAGGAAACAAAATGTATAATCGGGTTAATAAACTTAAACCAAATTTGTTTGTTTGCAACAAACACAAAAATTAACAAAAATCTAGTCAGTAGCACACCAAGAATTACTCACAGAGTACAGAAAAGACATTGCAGGTCACCACAAATCCTTCATCAGGTGCCTGCTACTCTGAATAAAAATGTCAAATGCATTTAAACACATATCCTTGTGCGTGGCTGTGTGAGTAATTATTGCTGCCAAAACAAAACGCAATTTAATTTATTAACGAGAAGATTCCGCCGCTCTGAGCGTCCAATTAGCTTTATTTACTTTGATAGATCCAGTCCTATTTTTTGCCCCACTTTTCCTAACATACACAAACCCCACTGACTGCACCACCTTCTTACCAAATACACTTGGGCGTCCTTGACATGCATTATAATCTTACTCTGATCTTACATTTACACTTCCTAGATAGTATATGATAGTCCAAAATGGCGATTTTTGACAATAAAATGTATATTTTACAATTATTTAAACATCATACAGAAGGGCACCTTCTTCCCATCACAGACCTTCACAAAGCATTAGACTGCTGCACTAAACAAGCACTGGTTAAAGGGAAGTGCAAAGCCAAGAGGACATACACAAGGAAAGATGTTGTAGGAGTTATAAGCTTCATATGGATGGAACAAGGAGACAGCTGCAGAACAGATATAAGGCCATAATTACGAAAGGGTGCTAAGGCATAAGATACGGCACCTTAAGGTGACTTAGCATGGCTTAGAAATACGGCCCATAATAATTGTATAAAATAACAGAAGTGACCCGCTCAGCACAAATAACCACACAGCTTCTTATTACAAGTTAGACTGAGGGAGAGAGAATTTAGAGTTTATATCTCCTTGTGCGAGATTGTCACAGAGAGGGTTCTCTAAAGAGACTTCCACTGACATGACAGACACTAATATGCAGGTTTACACCTCACACTCTTTCTATCCAATAATATACGTTCCTCATCTGCCTTACTGCCGGCAAGAAATTGCCACTGATACAGCTGATGCTTAGGGGTCAAGAGGCAGTATACCTGGACAATGTCATGTGACTTTATTACAGCTGTGGGAATGAGCAGCTTCCTACAGCTGATGTTTAGGGGTTAGGACGAAATATACCTTGAGAAAGTCATGTGCCATTATTAATGCAGTAAAAGTTACTGCAGAGCACTGTGCTGCCTAAAAGAACGCTTTGCAGTGCCACTAATTATGGTATTATTTGTTATTTATATGATTATCACGTGTATTACGGCCGTGACGCGGTATGTACATGAATGATGCTATATAAATAAAGATATACATACTATACCCTAGCTCTAAACACACTACCACAAGTTACAACTAGTAGGAGAGTTCACCCTTATGTACAAACCACCGCGATACATTGAAAACTCTTTTACCCCATATGAGGAGATGAGACTAACACTTAGATATAGTGTATGGGGCAGCTCATACTTACCAGTAACAGTAGAGGCTTATTCTCACGAATCGCCCCGAAACATCCCAAGAATCCGAGCAGTGAGAGAGCCAGCCCCACAATCAGTAAGATGTAGCCCGCAGTGCTCAGTAATGGGCTAGAGATGACGATGCTCTGGAATCCATCTGGATCAGCTACAACCCATATACCAATCCCTAGAAGGCAGATACCTCCCATCTGCACAGAGACAGTGTGGCTAGTTATAGTGCAATGTGTACAATGTATACACGATATTAGATAATTAAGGGGTATAGTGTGCAATATATATATATATATATATATATATGAGTATAAGAGCCATTGGATAATTAAACATGCAGTATATACATGCCAATATATAAGGGAATAGTGATTATTGATTAAAGGCGCAGGTGTTCCCTTTAACAAGGGGCTGCTCCATGACCCCCTCTACTGTGAAGCTGCGCAAAAAACATACCCCCCCCCCATCATCTGATGTGTGGAGGATCTATTAGTCTACCCCCCACCTCTTCCATCCACACATCAGCATATAACCCCACTGTTCAGTGGCCTATGTGAAACTCTGTTCCATTTTGTATCTGTAGCCCCCTCTAGGGACAACTAAGTAATGTAGGGTATTAATGGCCTTAATGGGTTAACTGGGTGGGATCCCTCTGGTATTGTCCCTGCCCATCGTGTGATGTAGGATGACTGTGCAGAAGGGATTACCACTCCCTTGCATGTCTTGTGATCAATGATGTCACCTTACATAGTTACATAGTAGATGAGGTTGAAAAAAGACTACCGTCCATCAAGTTCAACCTATGCTAAATTTAGACAACAGATACTTTATCCTATATCTTTACTTATTGATCCAGAGGAAGGCAAACAAAAAACCCCATTAAGGGGAAAAATTTATTCCTTCCTGACTCCAAGAATTGGCAATCGGATTAATCCCTGGATCAACATCCTTCCCATGTATACTTATTTGGTATATCCCTGTATATCTTTCCCAACTAAAAAGATGTCCAACCTTTTTTTGAACAAATCTATTGTATCTGCCATCGCAGCCTCCATGGGTAATGAATTCCACATTTTAACTGCACTTACTGTAAAGAACCCTTTCCTTTGTTGTTGGTGAAATTTCCTTTCCTCCAACCTTAAGGGATGGCCCGAGTCCTTTATACTGCCCGTGGGATGAATAGTTCTTTTGAAAGCTCCTTGTATTGTCCCTGAATATATTTGTATATAGTTATCATATCCCCTCTTAGATGCCTCTTTTCTAATGTAAATAAATCTAATTTAGCTAGCTTCTCCTCATAAGTTAGAATGTCCATCCCCTTTATTAACATGGGGGCTCTTCTCTGCACTCTCTCTAGTTCCATAATTTATTTTCTTTAGGATTGGTGCCCAAAATTGTACTCCATATTCAAGGTGTGGTCTTACTAATGCTTTGTAAAGGGGCATAATTATGTTTACTTCCCTTCCATCCATTGCCCGTTTAATGCAAGATAAGATCTTGTTTGTCTTTGCAGCTACTGCATGACATTGGGCACTATTGCTAAGCCTGCTGTCTACAAGCACTCCTAAATCCTTCTCCATCAAGGATTCCCCCAATATATCTCCATTTAATTTGTAAGTTGCCTTTTTATTCTTGCATCCCAAATGCATAACCTTACATTTATCTGTATTAAACCTCATCTGCCATTTACCTGCCCACGTTTCCAGTCTCTCCAAGTCCTTCTGAA
Organism: Ascaphus truei; assembly: GCF_040206685.1. Taxonomy (NCBI): domain Eukaryota; kingdom Metazoa; phylum Chordata; class Amphibia; order Anura; family Ascaphidae; genus Ascaphus; species Ascaphus truei. Next base: position 25,188,659 of record NC_134491.1, read on the forward strand.
GAGAACTTACATCCTGCTCTGATTCTATTACCTTACACAATTTAGTATCATCAGCAAAGATGGAGACTTTGCTCTCGATCCCAACCTCAAGGTCATTAATAAACAAGTTAAAAAGCAGGGGTCCCAGTTCCGATTCCTGAGGTACTCCACTCACAACTTTAGCCCAACCTGAAAAAGTTCCATTTATGACAACCCTCCGTTGTCTGTTCTCTAACCAGTTTTCAATCAAGGGAGAAAGAAGGGTATATTTAGCTCCACACGATGTTCTAGGAGCAGGTTCCTATGAGTTCTGGCAGAGGGACTCACCATGAGTCCTGTAAATATGTTTAAGTGTATAGATATGTATATTAAGAGTGTCCTGTCCCTTTTTATTGTTTTCAGTTAAGGAACATGCCCTAAATAGTTAGTGCCTATAGAAATGGCCCAAAATTGTTCTCATGTGGGGAGAAGCGTGAGCATGTGCTTAGCATGGGTTCCCAGAGTAGTAGCTTAAGAGCATAATTGGATAGGACTCACCGGAAAGGTCCCTAGTAAACTCCCGATCCAGTATGTATGGACGAGGTATGCAGTGCACAGTAACGGAATACTGATCCCAGAGAACAGTGTGTATTCCCAACATGGGCCCACTTGAGATGGGTGGAGCATTATGAGATTGCCAATCTAACCAATAAGATACACAGGGGACACGTCGCTTCACCAAACATACAAACATAAAACATAAGACTAAACTACCTGGTGCAAGGGAGAAAAACACAGCATAAACACTCAAATAATCAGCAAGGATTATATAAAGCCCCCTGTAATTGCACTCTTGATAGGTGACATTATAAGGAAAATGTCATCTCATAGGAGGCCACTAAATAGCCTATTCCCTAAGTAGGGTAAGCCGCAAAGGTCACACTCAAATAATTTTTTTTTTTTTTTTAATAAACAATGTTAAAAACGACGAGACACCATAAAAATGCATAAAAATGCACGGATAAAATCCCCAAATGTGTAGAGGCACGAAATCAGGCTATGAAATATCAATATCCAAAGCCACAAGAATCAGCTGTCAAAGCGCTACATGAGCCCACAAAAAACTTCTGTGGTAGTATGCCAAATAAATAAACAATAAATGGTACACCGCAGTAGAGATTATAAAGTGCTTTGAGACCTCCGTGAGGTAATATACAACCTGGTTATGGTGTCCTGCTTCTATCTTCTAACGTGCCGACAGCTGCAGCCCTGGGAAGTAACCAGAGCTAATTGTGCCTCATCCCACAAGCCGCGTGGACGTCAGCGTGATGACGTCACGCGTACCCCGACGTACGTTTCGTGCGTCACAGCGCGCTTTCTCAAGGGGGAGGAGTCTCATCCCCCTTGAGAAAGCGCTCTGTGACGCGCAAAACGTACGTCGGGGTACGTGTGACATCATCACGCTGACGTACACGCGGCAGCTGTCGGCACGTTAGAAGTTAGAAGCAGGATACTATAACCAGGTTGTATATTACCTCACGGAGGTTTCAAAGAACTTTACCATCTCTACTGCGGTGTACCATTTATTATTTATTTATTTGGCATACTACCACAGACGTTTTGTGTGGGCTCATGTAGCGCTTTGTCAGCTGATTCTTGTGGCTTTGGAAATTGATAGTTCATAGCCCGATTTCGTGCCTCTACACATTTGGGGATTTTATCCGTGCATTTTTATGCATTTTTATGGTGTCTCGTGGTTTTTAACATTGTTTATTAAAAAAAAATTATTTTTATTTGAGTGTGACCTTTGCGGCTTACCCTACTTAGGGAATAGGCTATTTAGTGGCCTCCTATGAGATGACATTTTCCTTATAATGTCACCTATCAAGAGTGCAATTACAGGGGGCTTTATATAATCCTTGCTGATTATTTGAGTGTTTATGCAATCTAACCAATAGTAAGGGAAACAAGAACAAGTACCTCTCCAGCATAGGTGTGAGAGCTACGCACAGAGTAACTTTATGATTTGCCACCAGCTAATATATCTAACGTGAAGTATGTCCTTGTATGACGAGCCTTATAATTGGATGCGAATAAAGATATTTTTGTACTATAAAATTTCCTGGCACCCATCCTTATTCTACCCGCATAACCACACCCAGCCTGCACGGACCCAGCACCCTAAACGGGTATGAGAGCCTGAGCATTGCCATGTACAGTACATACTGTAGTCCAACTTGATGTACACTCCTTTAGAGCTGGGTAAGGAGGGTTACATATGTATGTCAGAACATACACACTTCACTTCACACACTGAGCAAAATAACAGACTGAGGGGTTCATTCATCATTAAAATCAATACTTACAAATATAAGTCCATTGAAGAGAAACATCATATACTTCATACAGATTAAGACTCCCATCTTTCACTCTCGATTTCACCTGAAAGGAAAATTGCCACAGACAATGTTTATTCTCATATTCTTATTTATCCCAAGTACGATATTGCACATATTTGTTTCTGGTCTTACCCTGAGAAATAGATTTTCTAATGTAAATGACTCTCGGGGGATCTGTTAAGTAATTTCTGCGGGATTGTGTTTCCTCATTAAGGAATGGTACCCAACAGAAATCAGGATGTTTTGTAGGTAAAAAGTATGCAAAGCAATATCTAAAAGCAATTTGTAAACAAGTTCATCTCACACTTGACTCACTTCTGCTCCACATGTCTCTGTCACTGTTTCACATCTGGAACCCCTCTCACTCCCTATCTTTTTTACACCTGGAGCCCCTCTCACTCCCTATCTTTTTTACACCTGGAGCCCCTCTCACTCCCTATCTTTTTAACACCTGGAGCCCCTCTCACTCCCTATCTTTTTAACACCTGGAGTCCCTCTCAATGTTGCCATTTTCTCTTGATATCTCTCTATCACAATCTTTAAAGCCCATCTTAAAACTCAGCAATAATTGAATAGCCTTAAAAACAAATTATCTGCTGCACCGCCCTCTAGATGAGATTCTTTAGAATAGATACTTCCATTTATTCCTAGTGTCTTAATAAAGCTCAGAACATCTACACATTGATTGTAAGCTCTTCAGCAGATAGATAAGTACTATATACCTACCTTCACTGCTAATGGTTGTCAATCTACTCAATGAACTTTCATGTATGGATGTTATTTATGTAGATGTGTACATGCTTGGCGCTATACCTAATTAAAATTAAAATCAAACAGGACATCTCATACACAGTAGTATCTCCCATCCTCCCTCTGTCGAAACAGCTCACATACCTTTAAAAAAGAGTTCCCCAAAGTCTTCAGCCCTACAAAGAGCCAGCAATTTCTCTTGTGCAGATATGATAATGACGTTCCCTCCAGGTAGACCTTTCACAACACATTGCTCAGACGGACCCTCCCATGCACAGGCAACAACTAATTAACGAGGAACAAGATCTATCTCCTGTATGAGCTGCAGTACAGCTGGGAGCTTGGCCCAGAAAGGCTCATAATGCAAAGGGTCATTAAATAGTAACATTTGGAAGCACAAGTAGAATCTGACCTCATTGTTACAGATTGTGGCCTTAATTAATTGCACAGCCCTTCACAGTTTGGCTCCAGCATAACAGGTGTCACTGGTGTAATAGGGAAGCCCTAATCAATATTCAGTGAACAGCCACTGAAATATTGATACCTACAATGTGTTGACAACAAAGGTTTTGTGGGGTTACTAGGGATCAACAAGTTTCCAATAGACAGACATATAAATTACTGTGACGAGAAGACTACAACACTTGGAGACAGAGTCGCTCTGCCAAATGGATTAACAGAGCCTCATAATATTACTGTTTTAAGAACAGTAGGGTGTATAATAAAAGAAGTAACTTATCCCATCACACGAAGCAAAATCTTTAACAGGACCTGGTCCCATTTCTGCCCATGAGACATCACTGCTGCAAGTCCTCTCCTCCCTGTCAGAAGCTTTACCAAGCTTTCATGTCCCTTTTCCAGATGCTCTGAATGTACTCTTTGTAACCTCACTCAAATGGGCGGAGTTGAACTCTTCTCCAGTGGAGCTAAGACGTTTCAATATTGAATGCGGATCTCAGGCCCAGAAGGAGTTTTCACATTTTGGAGTTTGCTATGTTATTTCCTCTAGACATTTGTGAGTCTGTGACAAAACGTAACACTCTCACTGAGTTTGTCTTCACATGTGGACAAGGGACACACCTGCATAGAGGAGAGTTATGTTTGGGGATGAGGAGATACAGCTCCTGGCAGTAGGATAAATAAGAGTGTGATAAACAGCAATCCTCCTCTAATAATTATTTCTTTTCGCATAACTGAACCATGCGTCACCCAGAGCAGATCCGTGATGTTTGTTGTTTTTTTTGTGCTGCTTTTGCCACAAAAAAATATATAAATATGTCCATAAGTGTCCAGCATAGAAAGTCGCAATGTCACTCCTGATGATGTTGCAACTTTCTATTGGCCGCCAGTGCAAATCCCGACCCCGTGGGCAATTTGTATCCCCCATGCATGGTGGACAAAACTGCTCATCGATCGGGAACAAGGCTGTCCCCGGAGGTCAGGGAATGGAAGAGGAAAATGCAGGCACACAGTAAACTAAATGAAGAAATACTTAGCAGCCGGTGCTCCGTAGCATGAAGGGAATCCAAAAACGGCAATAGAGGAAGGCACACGGACTTAGTTAATGCGAACATTTATTGTGCCAAACGATCCAACGATTCGGCTGTAAATTACAGCCTTTATCAAGGTGAGGGCTTTAACTTAGGCTGCGCTTATAGTGACGGCGACGCGACTTCACGGCAAAACAAATGTATTGCTGCCGTTGCGTGCGCTTATAGTAAGTGCGATGCAACGGAGCGACGTGGCGGCGCGAAATTTGGAAGCCGGTCAAGTTTGATTTTGATTTTTCAGAGGGTGTCGCCACATGTTACAGCCTCTGAACCAATCAATGGCCAGGTCGCTTGTGACATCGCTGCCAAGCGAAATGCAACTTTCGCGGGTGGCGATGGGTGACAGGTGACGTCATCCGTCGTGCGCACTATAAGCGCGGCCTAAGTCCCTGTGCCTGTACCACACCTTCCCGGAGGTCAAGGAATCATAAATCAGCACCGAGGTACCCACTAATCCAGGAAAAATAAATAAAAACTGAAAAAAAAATCAGTGTGCAGCCCGGACAGCTGCTGCAAATGGTAGGAGAAAGTGAGTAGGGAGTTGTGATTACTAAGAATATAATAGGAAACGCGTTATAACCCATTCAAGTATTGATATGGGGTTCTGATCATTGTGCACGTTTTTATAGCCGAGTCAAACAATCACAGAGATTTGGGTTTCTACTTTCCATTGGTCAAACAAAGCACATTCCTTCTGGCCGCATTTTACCTCAGTGACAGTGCCTAATCTTAACCCACCGTTAAACTATGCCAGTTTTAATTATTTCTCTATTGGGTCATTGGCACAATGAAAGGAGCATGTGTGCTTAGAATTTCCTCACTAAATTATTCAGAACAATCCTAATATTAAATGAACTCTACTTACAATATAGTGACAGATGGAGCTTGAGGTGCAGTTAGATACTGTATGACCATTAAGACATACTGTTTATTCTGAGTTTTACGGAGCAATATGAGGAGTTGTGGAGAGAGGTTATATGGAGAAATAGGACTTCTAGAGGGAGGTCTTACGGAGCAAGAAGAAAAGTTATAGAGAGGTTATATGGAGAAATAGAAGAAGTTATCGTGAGGTCATATGGAGCAATATGAGATGTATGAAGAGCATTTATATGGAGCAATAGGAGGAGTTATAGGGAGCAGTTATATGGAGCAATAGGAGGAGTTATAGGGAGCAGTTATATGGAGCAATAGGAGGAGTTGTAGGGAGCAGTTATATGGAGCAATAGGATGAATTATTGGGAACATTTTTATAGGGCAATTAGAGGAGTTATAGCGAGAAGTTATATGAGTAATAGGAAGAGTTATAGGGAGCGGGTATATGGAGCAATAGGAGGAGTTATAGGGAGCAGTTATATGGAACCATAGGAGCAGTTATTGGGAACGGTTAAGCGGAGAAATCAGAGAATTTATAGGGAGTGGTTACATGGAACCATCAGAGGAGTTTATTATTACACCCTCATGCTACTGTTTATTATCGCAAATTGATCTACATGCACAAACACTATTTCAGGCTCTCCCAGGGATATCATAGACCACAGGAGCCAGAAACCCCATTTATAACTTTGTCCTGTGTTTCTTTCTTAGCGGAAACCAAGAGGCTGCTGCTGCTGCTGCTGCACAGGATGAGGGAATTATGTGCTCCGCAGGGACTGACATGAGCTAATGCAGGAACAGACAGCGAATTAAAGGGGCATTTACACACACACACACACACACACACACACACACACACACACACACACACACACACACACACACACACACACACACACACACACACACACACACACACACACACACACACACACACACACACACACTCCTTATTTTATGAGTCCCTATAATTACACCCAATGACTTTATTCCTCAGATCAGATCACTGCAACTTTGATGTTGTTATAGCATGTTTTCTGAAGTCATAATAAGTAGCACTAATAAGTCACAAAAATTATATCTTTATTAGTTTTAGTTACTGTTATTTATTACTGCCACTATATATACATATATATATATAAAATAAAAAAATGAATAGACAATACCGTTCTGTGGCTAACGAAATGCTTTTATTTGTGGGAGCTTTCGAGATGCACTGGTCTCTTCTTCCGGCGATGTTACAATGGATAAAGCAGAAAGGCTTTAACTTAAAAACAGTGCGTCTTGGAATGAATCTTACTGAAGCCTATCCCTCCCCCGTGCTGTATGCAATTTATGACTTAAGGTGTTAAATGGTCCCTGAATGATAGTGATGTAAGAGTGTGTGTGTGTGTGTGTGTGTGTGTATGTGTGTAAATATAAATTTATAAAGTGCCCACAGTGTATACAGCGCTTTACAAAATTTGTGTTGGAGTATACCTATGGTGTGGGTAAGTGTAGAAAGGTAAGAGGGTGTGGCATTACTATTAATGTGTGTAGATACTATGTGGTCTCTATTGGTATATAGGGGTAGAATTACATTGTACATATGTATGTGTAAGAGACAGCTGTGTGTGCATTCATATAGCGCAGTATGTATAGAAATGGCCTTTAACACTCATGGGAAGAGACTTCTCTTGTTTCAGAGTAGTGACTCATGAAATTGCAGTCTCGGTTTAGGCCACCGCTGAGTGTCCTGAACAGTTGCATAAATTTGTATTCATGCAACCGTCTCTCTTTCGGTGTTCCAAGATTACCTTTGAGTATGGCCACCTTCAGATTGTTCATCCTATGACCAGAGTCAGAGAAATGTTCGCTGACAGGGCTGTCTCTTGTTCCGTGTGTCATGCTGTGGAGATGCAGATTCATTCTCTTGTTTAGCCCCTGTCCCATATAGTAGCAGCCCCCTGGGCATTTCATGCACATGATGAGGTACACGACATTGCTTGAGGAACAGGTGAACCTTGAGATTATGAGGTTGTCTGTATGATAATAAGGGTGTTCCAGGGAAGACCTGTTGCAGTCTTGTATCTTCCTGGAGAGTGGGTTGTAGTTCCCTGACGATCTTGCGTAGGGCTTCTAGGGGTGGGTTATATGTGACCATCAAAGGTACCCTGTTATGGGTCAGAATAAATTCAATGCATTTAGTCACTGTCTCTGTGAGTGGCTCCTGTGGTCCCAGAAACTATCTGCAGGCTGAAACCCCATCTTTGTGGGGGATGTTTTTGTAAAGTGATTCTACATCCATGGTTGCTAGTAGTGTTCCTGTTGGGAGGGGGCCAATGGCATTCAGTTTGTTTAGCAGGTCGGTGGTGTCCTGGATATAGATGGGTATGTTCCTGACAAGTGGGTTTAGAATGCCCTCCACCCAGCCAGAAATATTCTCAGTCAGTGTGCCAGATCCAGATATAATAGGGTGACCAGGGATACCCTCTTTGTGAATTTTAGGGAGCATGTAGAATGTGCCAGGTTTTGGGTTAGCTGGTATCAGGTCCAGAATTTGTTATCTTGTGCGGATCGGGACGGTTTTAATGATCCTGTTGAGTTCTCTCATGTATTTTTTTGTTGGATCCTCCTGCAGTTACTATTAATGCAATTATTATATTAATAGTAATGCAACACCCTCTTACATTTCTACACCTACCCACACCATTGGTATACACTCCCACACACTGTGGGCACTTTATAAATTTATATGTACACACATACACACACACCACTAACATTCAGGGACCATTTAACACCTTAAGTCATAAATCACATACTGTACAGGGGGGGGGGGGGGATAGGCTTCAGTCAGATACATTCCAAGATGCACTGTTTTTAAGTAAAACCCTTTCTTGCTTTATCCATTGTAACATCGCCGGAAGAAGAGATCAGTGCATCTCGAAAGCTCACTGAGGTGCCAGTATCCCCGCAATGTTTAAATCTCCTGGTCACATGACACGGGAGATTTAAATGCACAGAGGAATACCGGCACCCCATAACGGGGCCTGTAACTTGGGAATCCAGGGGTCCCGGGACCTGAAATGAATGCGTTTCTGCTCCGGAGACACCCTGCTCCCATACACTATTATTATTATTATTATTATTAATAATAAAAAAACAACTTTATTACTGTAGCGACTTGACGCTAAAGGCAATGAAGGGGTTAAGCCAGGGTAGCTGCTTTATTGGGGGTACAGGAGGTGGGTGAATTGGGGTACTTGGTCCAAGGTCGGTGGTTAGGCCTACCAGGAAGGTTGCGGGAGGAGTTAACCCCTTTATTATACACTATAGAAGAACACTTATGCTATGGTAATGCTAAGAAGTTAATCCCTCCCGCTACCCACCCGGTAGGCCTAACCACCCACCCAGAGCCAAATACCCCTATTCACCCACCCCCTGTACCCCCAATAAACATTAAAATACCTACTACCTACCGATAAACAACCCTCTACAACCCACCCCCTGTACCCCCAACAACCTGCCCCCCTCCCACCCCCCCTTCCCTAACACATGCTGTACACTAATGGGCAAAATTACTATTTTACTATTATCCAGATATTGCAAGATTTTATAGTACGATATTCTTATCACAGTTTAGTGAATAGCAGTTTCTGGCAGAAAAATGCAATTTCTGGCATTTTTAGGCTTGTTGTACGGCTTTTTTTTTGCCAGTGTTATAGTACTATAAAAGCTGTTTTAGTGCGATATTGCCCAGTTATCTGAGCTTTGTGAATAGCTACACAGGCAATATCACACTATAAGGGCATTTATAGTGCTAAAAAAGGTTTAGAGAATTTATCGAGGTTTAGGGAATAACAAGAGTAGCAAATGGCATTTTTGGAGCAAAAGTGACGCACAGAAATCTAAAATTGAATTGCACTTGTGTACGCCTTTGTATGAACCCTATTTTCCTGAATATGCACTTTAACGCATACAAAATGGTTTGACGCAGTACAGCCGTTCCATCCTATAGGATAACAAAATGTGTTATTTTTCTAGTATGGCTATTATAAATAATATTATTTATACCTACTAAGTCTAGCTATAAATAAAAACAATACACATAATTCTGTTTTAATTTAAATTGTATCAATCAGGTATGCAACATGACACAATGCATCAACATTTATTTCAAACAACAACTATGTGTCATATGTACAGTCACATAACGACCTTCATACATACAAGTTACAATGCACATTTTATGAAGTTTTTACTACTTTTTAAGCACTAACATTTTGATACAATAATCATTCAAATGATGATCTTTGTCTGCTTTTTAATTAGTTAGCCATTAATTCAATTACTTCTATCAGTCTTGTTACACTAATTAACAGTAAGAAATAAGAATCTGTAATTTTATCCTAACACCACTGCCCACAGAGCAAACGGTGCTATTTATCCAATATTAGGCCTTTTTAATTCATTAATGAACATTTCTAATATGGTGATACAATTTGCCTGTGTTGAGCTAGGGCAGCTGCTTCAATTTTATTAAAAGCTTTTCACAAGATGCATTTAGATTCACTGAATATTTAATAGTCACTAACCACTTAGCTTATCCTTCTGAAGATTCTCTCCGAAGACTCGTAAACACAGAATATTCTCCTATGAAGTTGGCTGTTGATATTTGCTCTTTGATTAGGAATATATGAATTATAGGGATTATAACACATTATGAAGCAGCTGCTTTAAATGTTATAAAGTGCGCTATAAATAATTCAGCATATATGCTGGACTTAATCATATAGGTTTAGCGTTCAGGACCTAAATCGGAAAAACAAATAAACAAATCTTACATTTTTTACACATTATATTGTGTTATATGGCATATTGGGGTTGGGTCTTCCACTATATGTGTTGCTAAGATCATCTGTCTATTTTTAAACAACAGGAGCTTATTTTATAAATGTCTGTCTTACATTATATATTTTACAATTTAATTAGGTTTAATAATATTGTAAAATCGCAAAAATGTGCGGTGCTCAGAAACAAGTGACAGACATATGGATATTGAGACCTAATTGTGCCAACATATAGTACCCCAGAGGTATCCTTATTGTAGAATATCTAACCAGGTGTGTAACCCCATAACGCCTATCTGGAAAAACCCACAGCCCACTGTTATTAACACATCCTAGTGTCTAGAAATATCAGCATCTTACCTTGCTTCAGTCATCTGGGAAATTAGACAATGCTGTGTGATGTTCACATGAAGACTTAAATGGGAGAAAAAGCAGAGCACTACCCATGTTAGCTTTGGAAAAAAGTTGCGAGATGCGTTCACATAGGTATAAAAAGTTGAATTTTAATGGATCATAATATAAAACATAGGCAAATAGCCCTCACCTACGGGCATTCAGTTCAACTCTCCACACGGACTGCACACGGAGTACCCCAGGACACATGGGAATTCAATCTGGACGCTGCATTTTCGCATTTAATAATATTGTAACCTGCTTAAACACATGAAATAAATCTGGACATTTAGTATTTAGCTTCTTTTCGCATTACATTTACACTTAAAGAATAGGAAATGTAATTGCATAACTGCATTCATGCATGTAATTACTGCAAAACGATTATTTTGAGGAACACAGCACATTTGTTTAAAACTGAATGTCACAGTTTTTTTTTTTATACTTAATTTTTTTATTAGGTTTTTACAACAGTTTATAAGGGATACCTAAGACGGCTGTCAATAGGAAGTGACCCCTCACTGAAGCTACCGTGGCCATCTTGCTTTCTGGCAATTCCTGCTCCTCACTTCCTGATAGGAAGTCAGCCTCTCTCTGGCCCTCATTGCAAGCAGCTGCTTCTGGCCTTTAAATAGCAGGCACTTGAGCCCTGTCAGTGCTCGTGCAAAGTCCTTGTTACCTTGTCCTGTCTGTGCGCTGCCTTGCCTTTGTTTTGCCTGCTGTCTGACTTCACCTTGCCTGCCGCCGCCACGATATCGGAACCGGACCTGACTACCCTTTGCCTGCCCCCTGCCTCGACCTCTGAACCGGACCTGACTACCCTTTGCCTGCCGCCTGCCGCCTGCCTCGCCCTCTGAACTGGACCTGACTACCCTTTGCCTGCCTCGACCCCAGAACCGTACCTGACTACCCCTGCATCCCAGGCCTCTGATCCCAGGCCAAAGTCGGTGTTTTACTCCCTACCTCTGCCCTGCAGGTCCGTATCCTGTCTTGCAGTTAACAACATTACACATTGCACGAGCCACGCAATGGACCCTGCAGAGGTAGCGAACACCGTGACCTGTCAGGTCCAGCTCCTAGGAGCCCATACCACTCGCCTAGCTAAGATTGATCAAAATAGTGCAACAATGTCTTAGGAAGATAATTCAAATTCTGCAGACTTCTATAAAATCAGGACTCACATTTCTTCTGAAAAAATCACGCATGTAGCCCAAACTCAGGTGGGCAGTGGTGGTGAGATAGGTGGGTAATGATACCTCTTTCTGTGCTTCGTAATCTTAGGGATAGACTGGCTCACTGTGACTGCATGTCACTCAGGATGCAAGGCAACCAACCATATGTGGGGAAACGAGAGCCAAACATAGTGTGTACTAATAAAAGTATGACACTTTAATATCTAAAACCATAAAGATGTATGCTTACATCAATAAAACCATGTATAGGGCACATACGAAAAGCGAACGCTGCTTCCAGGCTCCCACCCCTCCACATGGGTCTCCCGTCACGTCACTTCCGGTTCTCGGTAATACACTCAGAGTCGGAAGCGCCCTGCTGATGCCACTCACCTATACCTGTCCACACTTGAGGTCCCCTTCAAATCGGTCAAATTTGAAAGCGCCGCGATACCGGAAGTGTATTGCCGAGAACCGGAAGTGACGTGACGGGAGACCCATGTGGAGGGGTGGGAGCCTAGAAGCAGCGTTCGCTTTTCGTATGTGCCCTATACATGGTTTTATTGATGTAAGCATACATCTTTAGGGTTTTAGATATTAAAGTGTCATACTTTTATTAGTACACACTATGTTTGGCTCTCGTTTCCCCACATATGGTTGGTTGCCTTGCATCCTGAGTGACATGCAGTCACAGTGAGCCAGTCTATCCCTAAGATTACGAAGCACAGAAAGAGGTATCATTACCCACCTATCTCACCACCACTGCCCACCTGAGTTTGGGCTACATGCGTGATTTTTTCAGAAGAAATGTGTGTCCTGATTTTATAGAAGTCTGCAGAATTTGAATTATCTTCCTAAAACATTGTTGCACTATTTTGTGTCTTTTTTCATTCCACATACCATCATCAATTGTGTTGCGCTCCCCTTCAACTTCCACACGTTCCAGCAAGAGGGTTTCCTGTGAACCCTCCTTCCAAGGGTTCTGAGCAGCATTTCTTTAATTCACTATTTTGCACTTATTGTTTATATTGACAGTCACATTCTAAGTCACCATTCATTTTTTGTTTTTTGAATAGTATCATTATAAGTCTCCGTTAGAGCGCTGTTTTAAGGTTTTTTTAAGATTGATCAAAGACTGGACTCAATCTCCTCTATGTTACACACTGAGTGCAGTCACCTCAGCCCTCCCAGGGTAGCTCTGTCCTCGCCTCTGATGGTCATGTCGTGCCAGTACCTGTGGTCTTAAAGGAACCCGGTATCCCTACTCCCAGCCGCTATGAACATTACAACATCCCCACTCCCCCCTGCACCATTATTTATACACCTCTCTCCCAACAACCTCTTTAACCCTCAATAAAAAACACCCACACAAATCCTGTATTCACACCCTCTATCTACTCCTTCCTGCTGCTGGGGATCTCCCCATAGCCTGAAGCCAGACATACACACCTGATCTCACACATGCCTCCCTGCCACCTCTTCCCCTGTAAATGATGTTAACCTTTTCATATAACACTGACCTTCCTAAAATTTTACCCCACAGATCAAGCATCCCAATAGCCGGCCCTCATGGTTACTGTCCCACATTTAGTCACTCCTACCACCCATTGTGACCAAGCACTGCCATCTACAGCACTTATTCCCTCCCCTGCTGTCTCTGTAAGTTTCCCATTAAACCTCTTAGATTGGGGGCAGGGATTTCCTTTCCTATTGTCTGATTTTGCTGCACTTATTGTATAATTATAATTCCCTGTACTGTATTCTTTGTGAAGCGCTGAGTACACTTTTGGCGCTATATAAATAAAGACATACAATACAATGAAGGCCTTCCCTCAGCTTGCAGAGGACTCCTGAACCAGTGCCAGGTTCAGTTTGATGCGCAACCATCATCCTTCTCTACCCACCGCTCTCAGGTGGCGTACATCTTCTCCCATCTCACAGATGAAATGCTAGCATGGGCGTCCCACCTTTATGAAAAAGGCTCCCCCTGTTTGATGACTCCGGCGCCTTCATGCAAAGCTTCCGGGCGATCTTCGATTCTCCCAGTCGTGCGGCTTCTGCCAAATCTGCACTTCTGCAGATTAAACAAGGCTCCCGCACCATGGGACAATATGCGATTGAGTTTAGGACCCTGGCAGCAGAGATTGATTGGAATGAGGGGGTCCTAAAGTCTGATTTATGACAAGGCATGGAGGAGAGACTGAAAGATGAATTAACTTACAGGGACATTCCCACTGATCCAGAAGGCCTTATCACCCTTTGCATTTCCCTTGACACAGTTGTGGAGGAGGGGCTATAAAAGGGAATTCTTTTTCCAGAGAAGGGAGAGATTGAGGAGTAAATGATCGAAGTTGACCCTCTTTGAATTGGAGCCTTGCAGCACAGTGTCTCGAAAAATGTCAGGGCTGGAGTTAGACCTTCACCTTGAACAAAACCCTGGATCTGAAGATACCTGCGTGAGCTTAGAATTTTTTTTTATTTTTGTACCACAAATTCAAATTGTGAGATATCGAGGGTAAACAGCCACTTGCTTTCTTTTGGGAGATCTTAGTGGACCACAGAATTGATCTTAATTCCAGGGGGGGGCAACAAGTTCGCCTCCAGTTTCACCCATCTCTTACCTCCTATATCTGAGCGCCAAGCTAAAATCTGGCTAAATTGAGCTGCTTTATAATAAGGGTGCAGGCACGGTAGAGCCAGGCATCCTTTCAGTCTGGATTGGCTGAGAATGGTTCTGGCCACTCTAGGACTCTTATTGTTCCACATAAAAGACTTTATGTGGGACTGTAAATCTTGAATTTCCCGTAGCGGGACCGGGATGGGGAGAGTGAGTGTCATGAGTGTGTCATCCGCAAACAGAGCTATTTTGTATTGTTTGCCCCGAACTGGGATACCCTCTATATTGAGGTTGTTTCTAATATGACCAGCCATTGGTTTGAGGGAGAGGACGAACAGCAGGGGGATTATGGGCATCCTTGTCTAGTGCCTCCTTTGATTGAAAAAACCTCAGAGGCTATGCCCGAGCATAATACCCTGGCCGAAGGGGATGTGTATAGAGCCATAACAGAGCGAGGAAACCGATCCCTGAAACCAATTAATTTTTTTAGTGTATCTCCCATATATTCCCAGTCTAGACGGTCAACCACTTTCTCTGCGTCTAAAGATAATACAAGGGACTGAATATTTGTTTGTTTGGCTTGAGCCACCAGGTCGAACGTTCTCCTTGTATTGTCGACCGCCTGTCTCCCGGGACAAAACCTATTTGGTCCAGGTGGACCAGGCCAGGCAATACTCTATTAAGATGGTTGGAAAGAATTTTTGAGAAGATCTTCAAGTCTACATTTATCATTGATATCGGCCTGTAGCTCACGCAGCTTGCGGGTTCTTTCCCTGCCTTAGGGATGACACATACATGAGCCTGTAACATAGTATTCGGGAAATCTGCACTGTCTAGTATGGAGTTAAAAAGCTTTTTAAGATGGGGAATAAGAAGGTGGGCACATTTTTTTTGAAATATAGATTTGAAAACCCGTCTGGGCCTGAGGATTTGTTTGGCTTTAGGGAACTAATCACGTCCGCTATCTCTTCTGACGTAATTCATTTGATTAGGTTGTCTTGCCCGTGTTCAGGAATATGGTTCAGCCTGACTCAGATATTTTTCCAGCCTCCTTCTATAATTCTGGGATTTAGTTGCTTTTTTACCGTCATATAGCTTACTATAGAAAGAGTGGAACTCATTTGCTATTTTAACTGGGTTAGATGTTAGATTCTCCAAGTTGGTCCGAATTTTATGGATACCTAACTTGGGTTGTTTATGTCTAAGGTGATATGCCAGCATAGAGTCTGGCTTATTAGCCTTCTCGAAGTATTTTTGTTTGGTCCACATCATCATTATTTTTGCCGCCTCGGACAGACAGTTATTAAGTTCCCCCCTGCGGGTCATTAGCTCCCGCTAACTGACTGGAGTGTGGATTTTGTGAGCGAATATGTTCCAGCATTGCTATTAGTTTTTCGGGTCCGGACCAGGGGCAATGGTCCTAATGGTGTCCTCCCAGGTGGTTATGGTTTGGGGGTCGGTGTAGCTTACTGAGCCAGGTGCGACGGTGAATAGGAATGGTTGGAGTTTATAATCAGGAGGGTTTGTAAGCTGACCAAGCCCAGGTTAATTATTCTATTATTATTATTTTGATTTAATACGGCTGTGGTAATCTCGGCTCTTAATTAACTGTTTGGTGTGTTCTGTTTTGGGGGGCTGCGGGGGCGATTGTGTACAAGGGAAGGAACCAATTCAAGGGTACAAAATCAAGGGCATGTTTTACCTTTCCCAGACCCGGGTAGGATATACATTGTTTTTAATATATTTTAATTTGAGTTTTATGCTTTTTACAGCGGCTTCCTTTTGGCCAATTGTATTTCCCTGGAGGGAGCCCGGACACCAGTAAGCACACTGGAAAGTATTTCAGAAACTGGAGGCTCTTTGGAATTGGAAATAATGTTGTTAAGTCAAGGGGCCCCCCTTCCCATGCTGTAAAAAAGGGTTACTTAAAATCCAGTCCAGACAGGACTACTGCTTTACAATGAGTATTCTCAGTACTTCTTTCTTTTCCTGCCCCTTTAACAGATACACAGATTCAAAGTGATAACATTTATAGACAGCAGCTGATACTTCCCAAGCTGCAGAGGAGGGGCTCTTGTACACACACTAACCTAATCCTTGCTGTGTACTGACATACATGCACACACACTCATACATGCACACACTCATACATGCACACACACTCATACATGCACACACACTCATACATGCACACACTGGCTGATCCTTGCTGTGTACTGACATACATGCACACACTCATACATGCACACACACTGGCTGATCCTTTCTGTGTACTGACATACATGCACACACTCATACATGCACACACACTGGCTGATCCTTGCTGTGTACTGACATACATGCACACACTCATACATGCACACACACTGGCTGATCCTTGCTGTGTACTGACACACACTGCCTGATATTTATCTTCTTTGTTCTAACACACCAACACAGAGACAAACATACAATGACCCTCTCTGTAATACCACATTAATAATACACACACAGTCTGATCTCCCCGTGCGTACCACACACAGGAGCTACAGTTATGGGGTATCTGCAGGTGAGTGCTTTGTCCTGTTCCAGTTTGAATATGTTTTAATTAGTGTCAATGCAGGTATTAGTAACAATTCATTTATCAGTTAGTATATCTATCCATTACACGGTATGAATTTGTGCCCTAATAGCTAATAAGTATATGTTCAAGTGAGCCTATAAATCTGTTTAATAATGTGTACCAACCAGAGTATTAATCCATGTATTAATCTGTGCATTAATAATTATGTTTGAGTATCTATAAATCTGTGTATTAATCACTGTTCTGTGATCCAATGTATGTCAGTGTATTTATCAATATGCATATATCAGTATATTTGCATAAATGTGTTACATGTTAGAGTTCTTAAAGCTGCAGTTCAGTCTTTTTTTATTTTTTTTATTTATTTTTTTACTTCAATAGTTTCACGTGGGCAATCTCTAATTACCTAAAGAACTGCATAGCTGCCGGTCAATTCGTTCTCGCTCTATTGATCAGCAAAGTTTGGCGACATCTTTAAATATGGGGAATGTAAATCGTTGCTATAGGAACAAGCATGCTTGTTAAAATAGAATACAAGAAAATTGGTCTTTCAAAGTTGTTTTTTTAAAAACAGAAAATACTAAAAAGTATTTTTTCTTACTACAGAACTGATTTATTAAAAAAAAAAACACATGCAGGATATTGCCTGAACTGCAGCTTTAATAGCTGTAGTCTTTACATTAGTTTCTGAGACACCAGAGGAAGACTTATGAGGTTAACAACGTTTTTTTTTTACATATATTCACTTTATTTCTTCAATGATATTCTTCCCTGTGCAATACTTAATATAAAAAAAGTGGGGGGGAGGAGTAAAAGTTATTAAGATCAATACGACAGAAGTTCAGAGCTCGCAGTAAAAGTGTCTGTCCCTTAATATTGATTGTGAAAAATGTGACTAGAACACATTATTATAGGCAGAGTTTTTACATTAAGGAGGTTATGTATCAAAGTGTCTGTGCTGCAAAAGTGCCCCAGACTTACTGTATAACAAGATGACATGTTTCCTATGGAAATGGCTCCTATTTCCTTTTACATTTCCTCCAGAGCTGGGAGATCTTGACTCCCCATATATTGTAGAGAACACGTACTGTATAATATTTCTGTTTTCTGAGGTCTATGTCATCGGTCCTCGATATAGAATGACTCATTGATTTAACACTGCCCTCAATAGAAGCCAGCTTTGTTAAAATGTAAGGTTATTAAAAATGGTATCGCTGTGATATATTTTGGAATAACCACTGTATTCACTAAGAACTATTTATTCATAAATCATTGCGATATGCAATTAATTTGCATACATTAAAAATGCTTTGTCTGTGGTAAATAACGCTTGCGATACTATGCACATCACATTAAAATCAATGCTAAATCAGCACTGGTTGTGCAATTCTGGAGGAGTGGGAGATATCACCCCTTTCTACCATAGGGTTATGTAATAGGTTTTCTAACAAATCCATATGGCAGATAAAGGTCTAAACCCTTTGATGTCCAAGACTAGCAATCCATTGCACATGAATGCCTTCAGGCACTAAAGGGGTTAACATACAATTTAAACACCCTACAAATAAAGGTTTACAAAAAACATAACATTCATACGTGCAGATATTGCTCACCACGTAGCAGTAATGGGTTTTCCATGACTAGTTGGCCACTTGGACTACTAAGAGGTTAATATATTAATAGGTTCTACCTTGTTAATATTATGTATTTGTATCACCTACTAGGTTAGCTAGTCTTATCTTGCTTATGTATATAGTGGCTATTATATACATAGGCAATACAGACCTTAACGCACGCCTGGGAAGTTGATAAAAATCAGCAATTTTTGGGGAGGTAGATGCATTTCATCAGATATTTGAGTTTTGTTTAATAGCATGTGAATTTGTCATTGACTATTAATTTGCATGCCCATTTGAATGTACCATATTCAAAATAATGCTGACATACCGCCATGGTACAGTATAATGTCTCTTACCTCTGCTTTATTGTTGCCAATTTGGCGTCGGTGAATAGGGTGATAAATAAAATGAGCGTCAAACACCAATTATGGCATTTTTTTTTTTTACTTTCTCAACCTTTAATGGATATACAGTATGCTGTAGAGTTTATTTCTGTGTGACGGAGGTAGTAACATAATGGGTCTTTATTTCAGTTTTGACCTGGGACTGAAGGGATGGAAAATAAACATCAGTTATGAGTATAATGATGTGAGGAAACTTGATAGCAGAGAACAAAAACTTCCACACAGGGCATCACGGCTAAAAGTAGCAGCAGAAAGATTTGAATGCCAGACACACTGGAATCGGAGACTGTGTGGCTCTCACGTGAAAACGGTGCCCTGTACATTACAGAGATGTACCAGGTCACAAACACCCGCAGGGCATGCAAGACAAAAAGAAGGAACAAAAAAAAGGACACAAAATAAGATCCTAAATGAAAAGATCAGTTCAATAAAGTAGCAAAACATTCAATATCCTACGTGTGTTTTTGTGTTAAATCAGTTCTGTAGTATTAGATAATACTTAGTTGGGTTCAACAAAGACCTTAAACTTTAGAAAGGCAGATTTTAATAAACTGAGGTCTAATCTACAAGTAATACATTGGGATGATGTTTTTGCAGGGAAAAATTTACAAGATAAATGGGCAGTCTTTAAAACATGGTTAGAAACGCACATTTATCAGTGTATACCCTTGGGTAATAAGTATAAAAGAAATAAGTCAAAACCAATGTGGCTAAATAAACAGGTAGGGGAGGAAATGGAAAAGAGGCAGGCGTTTAGATTCTTGTAGTCAGAAGGGACGGAGACATCGTATCAGAATAATAAGGAATGTAACAAAAATTGCAAAAGGGCAATCAAATTAGCAAAAATGGATAATGAAAAAAGGATTGCAATAGAAAGTAAGATCAACCCTAAAAAGTTCTTTAAGTACCTTAATAACAAAAAAAATTAATAGGACCCTTTCAGTGTGAGATGGGCAGGCAGATATTGGAGATAAGGAAAAAGCAGAGGTATTAAACAAAATCTTTGACTCTGTGTTTACCAGGGAAGAATCAATTGCAATAGTTGTACCTCAGGAGGAAGCCACAACCTCCATATTAACGAACCAGTGGTTAACTGAGGAAGATGTTCATAGGCGGCTTGATAACATTTAAGTAAAAAAGGCACCTGGCCCCGATGGCATACATCCAAGAGTTCTTAAGGAGTTAAGTTCAGCAATAGCCAAACCATTACATTTAATATTCAAGGACTCCATTTGCACAGGCTCAGTACCACAAGATTGGTGCAAAGCAGATGTGGTGGTTATATTTTAAAAGGGAGCTAGATCACAACCGGGAAATTACAGACCTGTAAGCCTGACTCCAATAGTGGAGAAACTACTTCAAGATTTAATACGGGATTATATTCAGGAATAGAAGAAAAAAGATCAGAGGCACTGCCGCTCCTAAGAAAATCGGAACTCACCTGCCAAAACGGAAAAAGCTATTTACTTAATAAATAATTTAATAAATAATTTAATAAATAGTTTTTAACGTTTTGGCTGGAGAGTTACGCTTTTCTTAGGAGCGGCAGTGCCTCTGATCTTTTTCCTTCTATTGGATCTCGCACGGATCGGAAAAGATGCCATTGAGGGATGCTGGATACTTTTCACGTTACTACATGGCCATGAGGAGAGGGGACGGGGAACCCTTGTGAGTATAATTGTATTATTACTCCACACCGGAAGCAATAGGATACGGGCTCATTGTGATACAGCAGCTGACTACCGTGGACAACACATCCTTGTATCAGTACCCAGTCAGGTAACTGCAGATCCACCCGGTCCTTTACCCTCTATTAACCTCACAATAGTGTCAATAACTCTATACCTTGCTCTGTTGCTTAATATTATTCTGGAATTAAATATACATTTTCCTCACTACATTCCTGATAGTTCACAGTTGGTTTATTTTGCTTAATATTCAGGAATACCTAATGGAAAACAAAATCATTAGTAATAGTCAGCATGGATTTATGAAGGATAGATCATGCCAAACTAACCTTATTTGTTTCTTTGAGGAGGTAAGTAGGAATTTAGACCAGGGTAATGCAGTTGATGTGGTCTACTTAGATTTTGCAAAAGCTTTTGATACGGTTCCACGCGAGGTTAGTGTACAAAATAAAGCAAATTGGACTCAGTAATAATATATGCACCTGGATTGAAAACTGGTTGAAGGATAGACAACAGAGGGTTGTCATAAATGGAACTTTTTCAGGTTGGGCTAAAGTCATGAGTGGAGTACCTCAGGGATCGGTACTGGGACCCCTGCTTTTTAACATGTTTATTAATGACCTTGAGGTTGGCATCGAGAGCAAAGTCCCCATCTTTGCTGATGATACTAAATTGTGTAAGGTAGTAGAATCAGAGCAGGATGTAATTTCTTTCCAGAAGGACTTGGAGAGACTGGAAACTTGGGCAGGTAAATGGCAGATGAGGTTTAATACAGATACATGTAAGGTAATGCATTTGGGAAGCAAGAATAAAAAGGCGACTTGCAAATTAAATGGGGATAAATTAGGGGAATCCTTGATGGAGAAGGATTTACGAGTGCTTGTAGACAGCATTTTCCCCCTTTTTTATTCTATAAATCTATACTATGCTCTTTATTGCCTCTTTGGTGTTTTTTAATACAAGTCATTGAATCAATTTAGAAGACGAGGTTGATTTCTATCCAAAGACTGCAGCTGCGGTGTGACTCGGGTGATTAAGTCCATTCTCACTTGTATGACTGTGTCATGTGGAACCTAACGCTGAGGACCGGGAGCAGGTGCATTCCCTAACCGGATCTGATCTATGTTCAACGGGCAGCGGGTCCTGGTGTCTTGATGTCAGCACACAGTCCTTCTGTGTGCTCAAGAGATCACTCTGCAGTTCAAGCAGGAGGTTCTTCTACATGTCTGATTAGCCAGGTGGAGACTGGTTAATTGTCTTTAGCTGTAATTAACCAGCACCCTACTGGATTCCTCAGCCCAATACAGGCTTTATATTGAAACCTAATTTAAACAGGGGTTAAGGCCCTGTTACACCAAGCAGTTGCCCCTACCTGTCAAGATGGATGCCTGGGTTACAGGCTAATTGACCATTTTATTGGGGCTAAAATGACCAACCTGTATTATATTGTGTGCCCCCTGAAACAGTTTATTCCCCATGCATATGTAGTGTAATGTAATCCGATGACTGCTTTGTGTGCTAGGCAGGTAGTTTACTTAGCCAGCCAGCACACAAAGGGATCTGGGCCTGCTATGTAAATGTGGACTGGGTTAAGTGGTTAGGACACTGGAGGAGTGGGGAGGGGTTTTTACTCGGGCCGAGGAAACAGTCACTCCAAAAGCAGAGCCATTGTTTGTCCCGGACTCTGAGGCACCTATCTCTGCAGGAGGCATCAGGCCGGCACTGGGACTGTTCCTGCGTCTTTGTCCCGTTGGCACGATTCCATTGGTTAGTTCAAATTTCCCACTCCCCTTAAGCCTGCCCATGTGGGCTGTCTGTTGGAGAGGAGTGTAGAAGTATAACCAGGGAGACATATATTGGGGAAAATAAACCTTGTCTTTTATTTAGCCCGCATCTTCAAACAATACAGCTTTAAGGAAGCATACAAATAAACAAATAAAACATGCCTATCCCTTTGCAAAGACTAACTCACACTTCCCTGTCCCTATTTGCAGAGCTGGGAGGCTAGGCCTCTTGAACACCTCTAACCCAAAAGTCCAAAGAGGTACCTGGTATCAGGGGGCTGTTTCTCACAGTCCAGGGTCTGGGTTGGTGTTCCAGGGGTGATTCCTCAGACAGGTTCCAGGGTCCGCTGCATCCTGGAATACAGGGTCTGGTTCCCTCGGATCTCTCTCTGGCAGCACCACTTCCTCAGTGCTAGAGAGATCCCCTGCTGTTAAAGCAGGAGGCTTTTGTACCTGACTGATAAGCCAGGTGGAGTCCACAGTTGCAATGTGACTCTTAGTATGTACAGAAGACGAAGTCACATGATATTATCATTTTTAATAAAGTCCTCAAATGAAAGCATACCCTGTGTGTCACCTCTCTTGAATGCACCAGTAATTATTTACAAACGTTTCGTTTTCTTTGAGGCTTGCAGATTTGTCTCTGGTTACCATTTTATGACCTTCTAAACAACACATATGTCACACTTAGTTGGCCATCCGTGATAGGCCTTCCCAATTAAGTCCTCTTTGAAAACCAGCACAGACCCAGGAAAAGTCTTGACCTGTTATAAACCCAATACTTTGTATTTTTAAACTCAAACTGTTGCCAAATTTAACCCCTGGATCATTAAATAAATATATCTCATGATATTATCATGACATAGAGCAACACATTCATTAGGTACAATGGTTATTATACAGAAGCGACGCCACAACGCTATTGGGCTATTAAGTGCAAACTCGTTTTTTAATCTTTTCATTGTACTGAATACATTTGTTGCACTATGTTGTGGGGTGTTCTGTTTGCACTTGTTGTATAGATCTACATACATACAGGTATTAGGAGGTATTTTAAAGTTTGTGTAATTGGGGTTTGGGTTCAGTTTTAGTGTGATCTAGGACATCATGTGATGTATTGCTTTGTGACTCCAGGTTAGGGGGGTGCTAGTCGCAGTGGGCATGGTGATGGTAACTGCATTTGGATTGACTATTGGAAGATACATAATCAACAAGAAGAGGAAATGTGTAACTCTGTTGGACCCAAGTGAGAAGTACCGTCTCCGGCTTATTGACAAAACAGTAAGTACAAGTACTGACAGCAGCACCCAAAATTACCCTCTGATCTTAACCCTTGCCCTGCAGCTGCAGCGGCAACTCCATGCTGCAAAGAGGGATTCCCACCTAGATGGAAAAAATATATAATTTTTACAAACCCTTTAACTTTCTTTTCTTTGTGATGACCCACATCACTGGGAAACAATTCAGGGTAATATCATTCACAGAAAAATTGATGTCATTTTTGTTGATTTTGTAATGAAGTATTTTAAACTTGGTTTTGACAAAAAGCACTTAAGTATTGCTGATTTTTTTTTGAGTATTGTAAGTCAAATGAATGTATATGCCAATTCTTACCATATCGAACCAAATATGTAATAATTCATTGACCTCTTCAAGTGAAAGTGAAACAATTGAAAAACAATGAGATATATATATATAGTTGGCTTTAAAATTGCTACATCATCTCCTTGGCCTGTGATGTTTTATGTTGTGTTTGTAGAGCCTGAGCCTGAAAAGTTATTAATTATATTGTAAATGATGGAATACAATATTTAGAGACGATGCTACATGGATTAAGGTTTCCTCTCTCATATAACCTTTTTTTCTGCATTCATTGTCAGTGACCTAAATTTAATTTGCATCTCAGGTTATAAACCACAACACTCGAAGATTTCGGTTTGCGCTTCCTTCTCTGCACCATGTCCTGGGGCTTCCGACCGGTGAGAATTAATGGGCATTCTTGGAAGTCTCTGAACTACAAAGCGAATCGCCAAACTCATACAGCCAGCATAATTTCTACTTCTGGTTCAACCTTTTTCTATAAATGTGAATGGAAAATATTTTTTTAGCCCATACAATGTACCTGACTATTCTCATTTTTTATTTATTTACCTAATATTACAAGCAGCCTCTCCCTTTTTGTGTCAGTGAAATTACACACAGCCTGTGTGTGTATTATTTTGGCTATAACAAGTTAGGCTTCATGTTTGGCTGTGATATTACAAGCAGTGTGTGTGGTGTGTGTGATATTACAATAAGGTGACCAGATTTCAAAAAGTAAAAACCGGGATACAACAACAAACAAATTACATAACTTAAAAAGAAATATTATAGTTGTATTTGTCTAATAGTATCCCTATTTATGCTGTATTATTTTATTTCTCTCCCTCTCCTCTCCCCCACCAAACATCCCCATTTGATTCTCCATCCCCTCTCCCCCAAACTCCCCCCCCCTCTCCCTTCAATCTCCCCCTCTCTTCCTCCACTACCCAGCCTCTTTCTCCTTCTCCCCAACATCCCTCTCTCTCCTTCCCCCCATCCTCCCTCTCCTTCCCCATCCTCTCTCTCCTCCCCCCATCCTCTCTCCTCCCCCCCATCCTCTCTCTCTCCTCCCCCCATTCTCTCTCCTCCCCCCCATCCGCTCTCTCCTCCCCCATCCTCTCTCCTCATCCTCTCTCCTCCTTGTCCACCCTCTCTCCTCCTTCTCCATCCTCTCTCTCCTCCCCCCATCCTCTGTCTCCTTCCCCCCCCCTCATTCTCAGTTTGTGCAGTTTGTAATTTCATTTGTTTTCTAAATATTTTTTAATGTGT
This sequence comes from Ascaphus truei, assembly GCF_040206685.1. NCBI lineage: Eukaryota > Metazoa > Chordata > Amphibia > Anura > Ascaphidae > Ascaphus > Ascaphus truei. The sequence goes on from NC_134491.1 coordinate 25,214,111, forward strand.
CCCGGTTTTAACATTTGAAAATCTGGTCACCCTAACACTTACACACACACACACACACACACACACACACACACACACACACACACACACACACACACACACACACTCCTTTACCTTATCATTAACACAGTGCACAGAAGCAAGGGAGAGGAGGAGCTGCATGTACGACCGACGATACATCAAGCTGCAGTTGCTCCTCTGTCTGCGCAAAGCTGTGTGTGATATTACAAGCATCGTGTGTGTGTGATATTACAAGCACCCTTGCGGAGTGTGTGTGCGCGTGTGTGTGTGATATTACAAGCACCCTTGCGGAGTGTGTGTGCGCGTGTGTGTGAGATATTACAAGAATTCTCTCTCTCCCTTTCTGTCACCAGGCAAACATGTGTACCTTGCAGCTAGAATCAATGGGAATCTTGTGGTCCGACCTTATACTCCGGTGACAAGTGATGATGATCGGGGATATGTAGATCTTGTGGTTAAGGTAACCTATATCTGCACTGCCTCACAGTCTGTAATACTCTAAATAAGTCCTTCCCTAGAAATTTTCTGTTTATATGGAGCAATATGTGAAGTTACAGGGAGTACTTATCTATATGTATATAATCGAAAATCTTGTTTGAGAGTGTCTGGAGACCATTTGATTGGTCCGTCGGTCCGCCCGCCCTCCCACGGCTCTCATTGGCCAGTGTCTTCCCCCCCCCTGTGTCCCGCCCCCCCACGGCTCTCATTGGCCCCCCAGAACACGCGCTCTCCTGCTCTCTCCTCCCACAGGCCGCTCCCTTCCCGGGCTTTCACATCCCCCCGACTCTCACCCTCCCCACGGCCCTCACCCTCCCCACGGCCCTCACCCTCCCCACGGCTCTCACCTCCGATAGGCCACTCCCTCCCCCCGGCTCTCAACCTTCCCCGGCGCTCTCCTCCCTTACCTGGCGCTCTCCTCCCTCACCCGGCGCTCTCCTCCCTCACCCGGCGCTCTCCTCCCTCACCCGGCGCTCTCCTCCCTCACCCGGCGCTCTCCTCCCTCACCCGGCGCTCTCCTCCCTCACCCGGCGCTCTCCTCCCCAACACACCGCTCTCCTCCCCAACACACCGCTCTCCTCCCCAACACACCGCTCTCCTCCCTCACACACCGCTCTCCTCCCTCACACACCGCTCTCCTCCCTCACACACCGCTCTCCTCCCTCACACACCGCTCTCCTCCCTCACACACCGCTCTCCTCCCTCACACACCGCTCTCCTCCCTCACACACCGCTCTCCTCCCTCACACACCGCTCTCCTCCCTCACACACCGCTCTCCTCCCTCACACACCGCTCTCCTCCCTCACACACCGCTCTCCTCCCTCACACACCGCTCTCCTCCCTCACACACCGCTCCCTTCCCGGCGCTCTCCTCCCTCACACACCGCTCTCCTCCCTCACACACCGCTCTCCTCCCTCACACACCACTCTCCTCCCTCACACACCGCTCCCTTCCCCGGCGCTCTCCTCCCTCACACGGTGCTCTCCTCCCTCACACACCGCTCTCCTCCCTCACACACCGCTCCCTTCCCCGGCGCTCTCACCCTCACCCGGCACTCTCACCCTTCCCCAGTTTCCCCCACCCCCCACACACAGAGCACGCTCTCTGCGGCTCTCCCCTCACATAGGCCGCTCCCCCAGCTCCCCATCCCCGAGAGCGCTCCTCCGGCTCTCTCAGCCTCTCCCATGAAAGGCGCAGCACCTCCTCACCGGAGCGTCTCAGCCTCGCCGGGGGTCACGGACACCGCTGAGGAGCCCGAGGTGGAGGAGGAGCGCGGCCGGTACCCGGAGGAAGAGGAGGAGCGCGGCCGGGTGCAAGGTGAGTAAACGCAGGGGAATGGGTTATTTAACGCGTCCCTGACTCCCCCTGCCCTTTGCCCCCTGCCCTCCCTCCCCCTGCCCTCCCCCTGCCCTTTGCCTCTGCCCTCCCCCTGCCCTTTGCCCCCTGCCCTCTCTCCCCCTGCCCTTTGCCCCCTGCCCTCTCTCCCCCTGCCCTTTGCCCCCTGTCCTCCCTCCCCCTGCCCTTTGCCCCTGCCCTCCCTCCTCCTGCCCTTTGCCCCCTGACTTTCCTCCCCCTGCCCTTTGCCCCTGCCCTCCCTCCCCCTGCCCTTTGCCCCTGCCCTCCCTCCTCCTGCCCTTTGCCCCCTGACTTCCCTCCCCCTGCCCTTTGCCCCTGCCCTTTGCCCTCCCTGCCCTTTGCCACCCGTCCCTCCCTGCCCTTTGCCACCCCCGTCCCTCCCTGCCCTTTGCGCCCCCGCCCCTCCCTGCCCTTTGCCGCCCTCTTGCCCCCTCTGCCCTTTGCCCCCCGCCCCTCCCTGCCCTTTGCCCCCCGCCCCTCCCTGCCCTTTGACCGCCCCGCCCTTTGCCCTCCCTTCGCCTTCCCTTTGTCCCCCTTCCCTTTGCCCCCCTCTTCCCTGCCCTTTGCCCTCCCTGCCATTTGCCCTCCCTGCCCTCTGCCCTCCCTTTGCCCCCCCACACTTTGCCCCCCCCACCCTTTGCCCCCCCGCCCTTCTACGCCCCACACCCCTTGGCCCCCGCCCTTCTACGCCCCTTGGCCCCCCCTGCCCTTCTACACCCCTTGGCCCCCCCCGCCCTTCTACGCCCCTTGACCCCCCCGCCCTTCTACGCCCCTTGGCCCCCCCCCCCGCCCTTCTACGCTCCTTGGCCCCCCCCGCCCTTCTACGCCCCTTGGCAGTCCCGCCCTTCCACTCCCCCCCCCCCAACCCTGCCACTCCCCCCCCCAACCCTGCCCTTTGCCCCCCTACCCTTTGCCCCCCTTCCCTGCCCTTTGCCTGCCCAGCCCTTTGCCCTCCCAGCCCTTTGCCCTCCATGCCCTTTGCCTGCCCTCCCTGCCCTTTGCCTGCCCTCCTTGCCCCTTGCCCCCCCCCCCCAGCCCTTCCACGCCCCTTGGCCCCCTGCACTTCTATGCCCCTTGGCCCCCCCCCGCCCTTCCACGCCCCTTGGCCCCCCCCACCCTTCCACGCCCCTTGGCCCCCCGCCCTTCTACGCCCCTTGGCCCCCCCGCCCTTCCATGCCCCTTGGCCCCCAGCCCTTCTATGCCCCTTGCCCCCCCCCACCCTTCCACGCCCCTTCCCCCCCCCCCCGCCCTTCCACTCCATGCCCCCTGCCCTTCCACGCCAGGGCAACGCCGGGTATATCAGCTAGTATGGTTATATGGAGCAATAGGTGAAGTTACAGGGAGTACTTATATGGTTATATGGAGCAATATGTGAAGTTACAGGGAGTACTTATATGGTTATTTGGAGCCATAGGTGAAGTTACAGGTAGCAGTTATATGGACCAACAGATGAAATTACAGTGAGCAGTAGGTTATTAACAAGTTACTTTATGCATTTTGTATCATGGTTTGCATAATTTCTACATCTGGCTGCCATTTTTCTTTGAGTTGGTTGCAATCCTTGCACGTCTAAGAAACGTTTAAATGTTATTTTTAAACTTTAAGGTGTGCCAACCCTGAACTTCTTTCTAACAATTGTTGTGAATAATACTTTTCAGATGCTGTACATTGTCATTTACTGACATACACCATGGTGCTTAACCAGACACTTACACCTCTGTTCTGGATCATTATAATTCTCCATGTGAAAACTAAATGATAAATAAGAATAATGCTTGTTTTAAAGATCTACTTCAGAGGTCAACATCTAAGATTCCCAGAGGGGGGGAAGATGTCCCAGTACCTGGAGAGTCTCTCTGTGGGGGACGTTATTGAATTCCAAGGACCCCGGGGGCTCCTTGTGTATGAAGGCAAAGGTAACAAGAACATATTGAGTCTTGTCATATTAAAGACCCATTCTTGCAGACTGTGGGTGGAATAGTTTAACATGGCTTTGCCCGGTGCTACAATTGCTTAATACACAGATGCCACCATCTGTCAGGGGGATTGGGTCACATCTCATTGGCTGCCTTTGTGTTTACAAGCTGTTTATATGCAGTCAGTTTTATGTTTACCTCTCATGTGGATACCTTTACCTACTATCCAAATCTCACCAGAGCCTCCCACAAACACAGCACCCCCCCCCCCCCCCCCTTAGTGCTGGAGCCTGCAACCTTTCAAGGAAGAGACATTTTCAAAAAAAAAATCTTTGTCCAAAATATTCAGAGAGCCGCAGCACACGCATGAATATTACACAAACACATACATATACTGTACACACACTAATAGGTATATACTGTATGTAACACCCTCTGGCCCCCCTAAGGTAGATCTGTAGTTATATGGCATGTTGTGGTGCTGGGTAGCTCACCTGTGGTCTTCCAGGAGGCCTGAGTCTCTGCAGGTGGTAGAGGGAGCAGCAACAGGAAGGCTTTTGGGTTCATTGGTACAGCGCCTCCATCCTGCAGGGCTCTGCCAGAGGCAGGGAGTATTCCCTACAGGAACCCCCACTCAGGCAAGGGAACACTTCACCATTTATTGGTAGGCCAGTCCTGATCCTTCCTTCTCATGCAAGAGAGGTACTTTACACACAGCATACATGGAACACTTCCCTCGCAGCTTGCATGGTGATTCTCCCTGACAAGGTCCCCCAGAGGCTTGAGGCCCCTGAGGCTAGTCTCAACCCCCTTAGCCCCTGATGGGGCAAGGTAGAAATATTGCCAAACTCCCTAAGGAGAAGGCTACACTGGAACACACTAAATTTGGCCTGGAGCCATCTTTTATACCAGGGGAAGGTCCCACACCTAAGCCCCCGTAAAATGGGCAGCACTCCTCCAGTGAGCCCACCCCCCCCTTGGCACATGCTCCAATGGCTTCCAGACTGCACCTGGAAACCGTTACAAATTAACTCCTGACTTAGGCTTCGCTTATAGTGCCGTCACCGGCGACAGCGACGCAACGGTGACGTCACACTACGGTTGCCTGAAAAATCAAATTGACTTGACTTCCAGTGACCGCGACCAATCCGTTGCACCGTCACGTCACGCTTACTATAAGCGCACGTGATGGCTTCAATACATTTGTTTTTAAGCGACGTCGCTGTTGCTGGCACTATAAGTGCAGCCTAAAGGAACTCGCATGCTGGCCCATGTGAGAGGGATTTAACCTACTGCCTGCACCTTACCAGGACTTACAATGCTAGGGCCAGGAAACACATAGCCAGGGGCACTAGGCTACATGTATAAGCATTAACATACGACAAACTGACTTTAATCAGAATTACGGAAAATAAAAATATGTGGGGGAATAAAATGCATCTCACAATAAGTCCCTTTATTTAGTTTTTCTCATTGTTTTTCCGTGCAAAACAGTTTAACATTTTCAAATACATAATACATACGTACACATAGACTACCCCCCTCAAATACACACACACTACCCCCCCAAAACACACACACACACACACACACACACACACACACTACCCTCCCAAATACACACTAATACCCATCAAATACACACTCTCACACACACACACACACACACACACTACTACCACCCAAATACACACACACTAACCTCCAAATACACTCACACACACACACACACACACACAACTACCACCCAAATACACACACACACTAACCCCCAAAATACGCACATCCTACCCCCCCATACTAACACACTACCCCCCCCCCCAAATACACACACTAATACCCCCAAATACATACATACACACACACACAAACACACACACACACACACACACTACTACCACCCAAATACTCACACACACACTGTCATGTTCTAAGCCTGCAGTACCCATACTTGTCCACCTGGATTGCTGCTGCTCTGCTAGCCTTCTCAAGGAACTTTCCAGACCCTGTAACCTGACACCTCTGCACCTGTGCTCCACTCTCAGCCTGCCTATATAAACTTCCCCTTCCTGTCTGTCAGTGCCTGTTTATACTGGTTCCTCAGCTCCTGCTAGGTTCTTGTGTTTACTGCTGTTGCTATTGCTATTATCCTGTTCCAGTCACTTCATTGCCGACCTCTGCTTGTGACCCTGACCATGCTATCTGCCGCCTGTCTCCGACCTCCGCTTGTGACCCCGACCACACTATCTGCCGCCTGCTTCCGACCTCTGCTTGTGACCCTGACCACGCTATCTGCCGCCTGCCTCCGGCCTCTGCTTGTGACACCGACCACGTTCCTGCCACTGGGATCCACTCCAGCCAAAGATCATCCCTTGACACACACACACACAAACTAACCCCCAAATACACACACTAACCCCCAAAATACACACACTACTCCCCCCAAATACACATACATCCTACCCCCCCAAATACACACACTACCCCCCCCAAATATACATACATACATACATACACACTTACATTGGGCTGCCTCTCTCCTCACTGTCCTGGGTTGTCGCTCCCCAGCTGCTGTCTCTCTCCCTCACTGTGCTGCTTCTGGCTGCGGGAGGAGTGGGGGGTGGTCCGGCCGGCACAGGTCGGGCCTCTTGTTGCTTCCCGGCATCTCCTCAGCTGCTGGCATGCCTCCTACACTGTCCCACATCGGGCCTTTCTGAGACATCGGCGCGCCGGAAGTGGCGGCGCACACTGTCATGAGAGGCCCGGTGTGGGACAGTGCAGGAGGCATGCCAACAGCTGAGGAGACGCCGGATGGCAACAAGAGGCCCAACCAGCGCCGGCCAGCCCCCTCTGCAGCCAAGAGTAGAGATGCATGTGACTCAGGAGCCGCAGGTTGCCGACCCCTTACCTTAGTGTGGCTAAGAAGAAATTCAAGCAAAGCAGAATGGAGCCCTCTCATTGGTTAATATCACATGAATAGAGCCTTCTCATTGGTTAATGTCACATAAATACAGATTTCTCATTGGATAATTCAGTGCCATAAGAGGTGTCATGTGACATTGTGATGCTTTCAAAGCTCTCAATTTTATTCTCAGGTCAATTTGCTATTCAGCCTAATAGGAAGTCTGTGCCTGAGAGGAAGATTGCCCGTCAGGTTGGGATGATCGCGGGAGGGACAGGTATGAAGACTGTACACAAAATACAGAGGAGGCTTTGTACTAATTCCAAAGTATAACAATGTAACATACTGTAGGTTGAACTCGATGGATATTTGTCATTTTTCAACTTCATTTGAACTCAATGGACACGTGCCTTTTTTCAACCTCATCTACAGTACTATGTAACTATGTAACCGTCCCCACAATGATTCAGTATCTCTCCTCTACAGATATAATACATTTCTGATACATTTCATGGATGGTAACACCAGCTAATTTGTGCATAAATGGAGAATATTAAAGCAGCAATACTACATTCCCTCTTTTTTTCCCCTTCTTATTTTATATGTAAAGCACGTGACAATGTATAATTCTACATTCTTACCTAAGCTGGCAATCGTTTTGTGCTGCTGTTATAAATCTGTCAAAATCCTCATTGTGTGCCTAATGAAGTGGCAGCCTTCTAACTTTGTGCTGTAGTTGGTGAAATGCTGCAGCTGATATGTAATATTATATTATTAAATGTAACATTATTTGTTACAGGTTTCAGAGCAATAGACAGTCTGCTCTTTGGAACACAGTAACAGATCTGTTTGTGAAACTTTGTAGCCAAAGGGCAGAGTTCAAAAAGGTGTGTGAGAGAGCCTGTTTCAAAAGAGGACGTGGATATGACTTTCTAAATGATCGCTGTATAGCATTTTTCACATTTTCAGACCCCCTCACACACACACACACACCAGACTTTAGCTGATCCTCCTTGCAGTTCCCACCAGACTCCTGTTAACTCCCGGCCTCCCACACAACTCCGTCCACCCCTTATTATGCATATCTTTATTTGTAGAGCGCCATCCATGTGCACGGCTCTTCACAGCAGTACTAGTTGCAACACAGTTATATCATATGTAATACATAATGGGAATAAGCTCTTCAAACATAAAGGTAAACATTAGGAAAAGGAGTCCCTGCCTTGATGACCTTACAATTTAAGGCCCAAATCCAGAGCGGTTTGTTACCTCCATGCTAATAATAATAATTCTCAAAATCATCAGCAAAGTCTGGAGGTGTAGTGGAGAGAGTAAAGAAGCTTTCAGGTGGAAGTATGAGGGAGTTAATAGATAATGACAGCCACCTGGAGAGAAAGAGAAGAGCTGGACAGTATAAGCATCAAGGGAAGGAAGGGAGTCGGAGGGAAGTGTGTGTGAGAGAGCAGCCATTGTAAAGAAAGCACCTTCCAGTATATTCAGACAGAGAAGAAATGGCCACGAACAGAAATACATTTGTAAGAAAGTAAATAGTCATTACAAAGAAAGAGAGAAGGGAAGGAAGTATGAGGTTAGCGAGGGTAGGATCAGGTGGAAATTAGTCTAGTCCAGCATTGGGAGAGAGATATCCCCGGAAGCAATTAGGAGAAGTATGGAAAGGAAGAGGAGATGTACAGTAAGCAGGATGTTTAGGTCTGTATTTTTAGCACAGGGTGTATTGCTGGGTTATAAGAGGGCACGGTTAGGAAAGGAGTTCAAGTGAACAGAGTAATTGAGAAGAAAGGAGAGACGTGGATATATAAATTAAGTTACAAGAAGTTAAAATAGTACAATTAGGACAATTAGGACAGAAGTGTGGTAAGAGCAAACAAAGAATAGCAGAGAAGGCATGGTCAGGTAGTAATGCATGGTTCGTTTTAACGGGGAGTGAGAGCTAGCCAGTGTATAGAGGTAAAGATAAGGGTAAAGAGCAGGATGTGAGGGCTTAAAACAGTAAGCTAAAAATCATGGTGTTCTTGAAAGTTGATTGGCTCAAGTGCAGGAAAGAAAGTGTTAGATAGCAGATGTCTTGTTTAACGCTGTCCAATTTACGTTCAACTTCAGTTTAACGTCATGCTACCTATAAATAGGTTTCTTACACACAGGCATTCACATGCCTTGCATTGCTGTTACCAGGGATATACACAATATATAGGCTGTCATGTACGGCCCACCTGAGAGCACGCGACCTGCATACGGGACAAGGGTTAATACTCACGCTCGCAAGCGCTCCCACTTTTCACCTCCGCAGAAGTCCCTCAAATGGACAATATCTCCTCTAAAGGACAATACACAATTGGCAAGCTGCCCCACTTTTCACCTTCGCAAAGGTCCCTCAAATGAGTTAACATATCCCCTAAATCTGTCCCAATATACCACCGTCACGAACAGCAAACAAGTGGGCACATGACTTAGATATGCAACCAGGGTTAATACACACATCTCCTCTAGCCAACTCACTTTTCTCCTCTGCAAAGGTACCTCCAATGAGTTCATATTAAGCCCTTACTCAATTGCAATGATATCTATACACTTCCACCACCTGTGAAAGTTATACAAACAAAAGTTGTCAAATTAATATTTGTGAGGGTCCCTGTTTATTATAGAAAACACTATGCACATTAACACATTAAAATCAGTTGTAGCAAAATGTGTCCGAAAATGTAAATACTCTCTCCAGAGCGTGTAACAGTTCATTCAGAGCCCAAAGCATCACTTATTAAATGTTTTAATATATCTAAACATACAGTGCTTAGATTACAGAAAAAGGATTACAAGCACATACAACTAAAAATAAATGCAGAACAGTTTAGCAAATTAAAAAGGATATAACATAAAAGAAAAGCTATAAATCCCAGTCACGGGAAACCAGGAACTTTTAACACCTTTTATATTTGTACCGGGATCATGCATTAGGCAGAACAAGGTAGTACAAACAAAATGTAGTTTATTTCTGTAAGCCCACGTACAACAAGAAGAATGACACAATATACAGGTAAATGTACACTTCCTGTGGATCTGGAGGGGGAGAAATCTAGGCTTTCCTAGGTGCCGGGCCACTTAGCACCCCTTCACCTCTCATCATCCCGTCTCCTCTTGGAACTACGGACTCTATGCAAACTTGCTGACACCTTAAGCAGATGCCCTGTCTGACTGCATAGAGCCTTATAATAAATGTATAAAACACAGAAAACATATTTTAATACGTGGGGGACTTTGGGGAGACTCGTGACTATAAGGGAAATAGGACTGAGATATTGGGGCTCAAAAACCAGGAGTCGGGGGGATACTGGGCAGCCCTGGTTTACTTCCACCCACGTACCGGCAAATCATGCCTGCTCGCCAGGTAGAATTAAGGTACTACTGGTAGCTCCAGTCCCCGAACTCCTGCAAACAAAATAATTGTATTCTTACCCAAATATCCCCCCTAAAACTTAGACACAGAACGTTTCATGAGTCTGGGAAAAATGGAACATGGAAAGTGGAAAAGCAGGGGTCACTAACTTTTCATGCAATGATACCTGGCCCCTGGCTTATAGTGCTAGGTTGCTGCCAGGGACCCAAGGGTAACCAGAGGGCTTAACCTTTATTATATAGCCTGGCTACCATCGTCCGTCACAATCACCATGTGTCATATGTTTTTCCCCAGACAGGTCACTGGTGTAGGAGATGAGATTCACTTGTTTGGTTCAAACGCAACTCTGTTGCAATCTGATTTTTCATATTTTTTTGTTCTCGTATGTAGTATTTTTTCCCATTGGAACAACGTAAATCCAGCCCTTCTCGTAAACTAGTGGTGAGATTGACAGTTTTATGACAGAGTAAAACACCTTCTACCAAATGACGTTTAAGTAAACCTTTCAATATCTAAATGCATTCATAACTTTGCTTAACTTATACTTGCACACACGTGAGTCACATCAATAGATTCAGGCACTCATGGTGGATGCAAAGAGACTGAACGTGACCTTCTTAATCCTAAATTTAAGCGACAAATTAATATCTGTCCCTTATTATCTCTTAAACATACAGTGTGCCCCTTGGTGACACGATTACAGATTTGTAACTCTTATGCAGAGGAGATGACATCACATGATATTTTCATTTTTAATAAAGTCCTTCAATGAGGGCCTAACCGGTGGGTCATCTTTCTCTGGAATGTACCAGCAATCACTCACAAACATTTAGCTTTCTTTGAAGCCACCAGACCAGCATCTGCTCAATGTCCACAACCCCGCTAAACCCAGATGTGTCACTTTTAGTGGGCTATCCATGACAGGCCCCCCCCAATTAAGTTCGGTTTGAAGTGCAGCACCCACCCATGACAAGCCTGGGCCTGTCACAACCCAATATATGGCATTTTTAAACCCAAGTTGTACATTTTTAACCCCTAAAGCACCTTATGGATTAAAATACATAATATCTCATGACATTATCATGACATAGGCATAGTCTTGGTTTGATCCCACCCACAAGAAGCTAAACACAGCTGATTAACACACAAGATATAAAACACTAATTGAAACAGGGAGCAGGTAATTGAGAATAGAAAAAACTTTCCATAGGGTTAAGTAGCAGTGGAGATAGAATTGAACATACAGCTCACTTGTACACAGGGCATTGCCACCCATCCCATCCCCTTTCTGATGCAAGAACAAGCCCAACATTGCCTTCTGAAATGCAGAACAGTCAAACTTACACAGGTGTAAACATGTTTGACCCTCTGTGCGGCATGTGATATTGAGTTTGGCACTCCAGTGATGCCTTATTTGCCAGTGTCACTCCACAAAAATCCAGAGGGAGCAGGATCACCCCAAAAAAGAGAAAATAATATAGTGTACACTTATATATTAATTAATGAAATGAAGCTAGAATCTTGGCTCATATGTCTGCCCACTTAAAAGAACGTTGGTAATAATACATCTCTTCCAAACAGTGGCTCATATGTGTCTTCTTTATGTAGTTGATACTTGTGTTTCCCAGGGGTAAATAAATATACAGCCTTCTCCAATATTACGATGTGTGTTATTTGCCAGTGTATCAGATTCGTGGCCATGGAAGATTTTCTCTTCTGCTACTGATGTCAGGCGAGAAATTAGGTCATGTGATCACTACACAATCGAACACGGAACCAGAATGTCCTCTACCGACTCACATGGGCCACATGTTCCATAACTGGTGCTAACTGAACCAGCCTTGGCATCTTACATGTTCCCACAGGTCTGACACCCATGCTGCAGTTAATTCGAGCCATATTAAAAGACCCTGAAGATGAGACAGAGTGCTTTCTACTGTTTGCCAACCAGGTGAGCCATGTCCCTCAAATATTCTCATCTTTTGTTTCTTGCCTCTTTCAACCATTCACCGCCTTATTCTGTCATTCTCTTTTTCTCACTCTTTGCTTTTCTGTTTCTCCTATCTGTTGTTATCTCCATCCTCTTTATCTCCTAAATCCCTCTTTATTTCCTCCCTCCTCAGTCAGAAAAGGATATTCTTTTGCGTGATGACCTCCAGGAGTTGCAGGCCAGGCACCCTGAGCGCTTCAAGCTGTGGTTTGCTGTGGATAATGCGCCAGAGGGTATGAAAATTAAATTATTAAAAGCGGACGAGCCCCCAAATTGTAGATGTTTTCAATCTCTCATCCTTGAGACGTTGACTTGTCCCTGAGCTTTATGAAGTGCCAGCTTTCTCATCTTCATCTCAGAATGAAATGTATAGAGGTGACAGTCAGGCTGCGGTCCCAGTAACTGCCACAGCGCACGGCGCGGCGTGCGCTGTGCGTGTAAGCAGCGCTCCTCAATGGGGAAGGGCCCAGTAATCACCTTCACGCTGAAGGTGCAGCCGCGCCGTACTGCAAGGTTTTTTAAACTCAATGAAATTGAGTTCAAACCTTGCAAATCCCCGACCATGCCCCCTCCCGTCGCAAGCTCCCTCTTCTCCTGTAGACCGCAGACCGCGGTTAGTGCTGTGCACGCGCCGCCCCCCCCCCCCGCCGGGCGCGCGTGTCACAGACATTACTGGGACCGCAGCCTTACAGAACACTGTGTCCATCCTACTGTCGCTGAATTAATATGGCAATCTTAAACTCATTTAAACTGGGGTATTAATTACATATGGAAGATGAGGGTGTTTGGGGCTGGATACTGTGCCTGTTTAAATGGGGCAATAGGAGTTATAGTGAGCAATAAAGATAGTTATAGGGCAGAGTTAAATGGAGCAATTGGAGGACTATAGGAAGCAGTGATTCAGAGAAGTTGGATGAATTATTGCAGTGGTGAAAGTAGATTTGTATTCTTGCAGGTTTAAAACACCGGAGGTGGGGTGTCGCGGGGTACTCTCTTCTTTCTCTTCCCCCATGTTACACTCCTCCCACCCCCCCCTCCATTTCGCTCTCTTCTCTACACTTATTACACGCATGTTGTCAGTGCCGCGAGCACTTGCGGCTCCAGTGCAGTCCGATGGCTGCGGCCCCAAAAAACAGTTAGGATTAACACTGTGGGGGGATCCCAGCTTCTGGATGGGACTCCCACAGCATTAATATTCTGACCAAAACTAAAAAAAAACTAACTTGCCTCTCCCTCCGTCTCGTCTCCCTGCCTCCCCAGTAGAAGCCGGCTGGTCAGTTACGTGGATGCCTTAATATGGATATGCCCATAATAAGGCATCCTACGTCACAGACCAGAGACGACTTCTGCTGAGGAGACACGTAGATACGCAGAGAGGCAGGGATTGAGACAGAGAGAGGCAGGTTGGTGTTCTTTAGTTAAAATCCCAAATAATTCATACCGGACCCCTGTACCGACACTTCTTGTTTTACCGGTATTGCGTACCAGAATGTACCGGTCTACTTTCACCCCTGGTTATATGGAGCCATAGGAGGAGCGGTTACATGAAGCAATAGGAGTTATAGGGGAAAGGTCTAGGAAGCGATAGTCGGAGTTATGGGGAGAGATTATATGGAGCAATAGGGTGAGTTATATGAGCAAAAGGTGCAACAGGTATATGGAGTGATAAGGGAGCTATACAGTATGCAAGAGTTATACGGAACAGTTACATTGAGCGATAGGAGGAGTTATAGAGAGAGGTCATATGAAGCAATAGAAGGGTTAATATAGAACAATAATATAAATTATTTGGAGCAGGTGGGAAATACAGGCTGCCTGCATACTTCTGATTACTGACTCTGCTTTGTCTCTTTGTCGGTGCTGAGGTTGGGAGTACAGTGAAGGCTTTATTGACTCCGAGATGATCCAAGCTCACCTCCCGTCACCAGCGGAGGATGTTATCGTTTTCCTCTGCGGTCCTCCAGCTATGATCCAATCGGCCTGTAATCCCAGCCTGGACTTGTTAGGGTATCCAGAAAACATGCGCTTTGTATATTAACCAAACTAAACAAACTGGTGTTCGTGGCGCAAAATGAATGTGAATATAACAGTGCAATAAGCCCAGTGAATATAAATAGACACTGATATCACTTATACTGCAACTCCATGCAACATGATCCTCCGAAGTGGTTCCTCCTTGAAAAACCTCATGTAGAAAAGAAAGCAGAGATGCATGCAATATGGTGCATTAACATTTTACTTTCACTGACAAACACTCCAGACTCCGCTCCAGACTCAAATGCCAAGAGCATTTTGGACTGCAGAGGCCACCATGCCCACTCCACGAGGAACCAGGCGGCTGATGCGTGACTGTTGCAAGACAACCTGGGACGCGAGTGAGAGACGCAGAAAGGGGAAGCCGTGCACGCGGGTACGCACACAGAAAGGAGGCGAGTCTGAAGCTGAGTCTGGAGAAGGGTTGCAGTGCAACCAAAGTCACTCTCTGCTTTTGGCCAGCTGGGAAAGTGTGAGTTGTCCTTTTCCCCCCCGGTGTTGTTTGTCAATGAAAGTAAAATGTTAATGCACCATATTGAATGCATCTCTGCTTTCTTTTCTACATGAGGTTTTTCAAGGAGGAACCACTTCGGAGGATCATGTTCCATGGAGTTGCAGTATAAGTGATATTAGTGTTTATTTGTATTCACTGGGTTTATTGCACTGTTATATTCACATTCATTTTGCGCCACGAACAGCAGTTTTGTTTAGTTTAGTGCGTTTTGCGGTCTGGGTTACCGCAGGTGTTTAGGCTGCATCTTGAGTTAGCTCACAAAATATCAATTGTATTTGTTTGCACCTTATTTTGTTCACTTTAAAGCTGCAGTTCAGGCAATATCCTGCATGTGTTTTTTTTTAAATAAATCAGTTCTGTAGTAAGAAAAAATACTTTTAGCATTTTCTGTTTTTTAAAAAAACAACTTTGAAAGACCAATTTTTTTTGTATTCTATTTTAACAGCCATTTGCTAAGGCACTGCCCCTTCATGTCCTGTCACAAGCCCTGGCACACCCCTTTGTCAGCCCTGCCCTCCCTCTAGCACTTGTCAGTGCAGGAGCGCTCATGAATATTCATGAGCTTCCACTGAGAGACAGAAGCAGAAGAAAAACATATGCCAGCTCTAATTATGTCACCAAATTTCGACCTATCAATACATGGAGAACGAATTGACCGGCAGCTATACAGTTCTTTAGCTAATTAGAGATTGCCCACATGAAACTATTGAAGTAAAAAAATAAATTTAAAAAAAAAAGAAAAAAAGACTGAACTGCAGCTTTAAGTATATTAACCAAACTCTGTGCTCTTTATTTATTGGCGAACCACAACTATAATTAACACATTCACTGCTATTCTACCTTGCTAAAATATATACATTCACTGATATACTGTATACTATGTTACTAAATAAACACATTTGAGGCTACATGTATAATGCTATGCTGCAAAAATAAATTCACTGCTATATTACCCTGTTATACAGTCACAGTAACATCACATAACCATGTAACAATGATAAATAAATATAGACAGGGTTATAGTGTATTTCTCATTCTCACTATACTTTTCTCCTTTTTATGCCAATCACATATCAGTGGGTATCTTGTTGGTTTTGAGTCAAGTTCAATCCAAAATTCTGTGTTGGTTGGTTTTATATTGATAAGCTTTTCAGCATATTACACAAATGTTCTGTATGGTGTTACCTGATTGAGTGCTTTTAGTTTACTGAAAATCCAATATATGTATAAGTGAGACTATCTTTAAATAAAACTTGCTGTGTTTATGTAAATATCTGTGATTTTCATAATATTATGTAACCCATATATCCCCCTCCCCCCCCCCCCCCCAATCTCATCCAGGGACCTTTCTGGGGAATACATTTCGGCTACTCAATTCTGTGTGGTGCTGGAGTACCTGTAGGCTCAGGAGTACCGAGTGGCTGCGATGGTAATGGGCAATCGGGACAGGCTTTAGGGTTCTTTATTTACTCACTCATTGGTACAGCGTCTCCAGCCGTGACAGGGTCCCAGGACATGGGATATCAGTTCCCATCACTGCAGTTTTCTCCCTCCTGCCCAGTAACCGACACCCAGGCAGAGGCATGAGGAATAAGCAGCTTTATTTCTCCTTCTTTAAATCTCTCATCCTCCACTGACTCTTCTGTGGTCCCCAGGACCTCTAGATGGTGCTGCCCAATATCAGGGGTCATCAGATCTGGTTGGCCTCTAGGCCAGCCGGCCTAAAGTGGCATGTTTTCCCCGCAATGGGGAAGACTCACAGCTTCCTCTCTCCTCGGAGAGCAAGAACCAAATCCCTCTAACTTTTAGATCCCCCCCCAGAAGAATCTGGAAGGGGCGGGCTCATGGACTGTACCCACCTCCAAGGGGCTGTACACAGGCCATCAGTCACCACCGCTCTTTCTTCAACTGCAAGGAAAGAACAAGGGGAGGTCAATGGCCCATAGATTAACCTGCCAATACCTGGAACTTAACAGGACTTACATAGCAGATACACTATGTGGAGAGAAACAGGTACTTATGGGACATACCCTGTTATAATTATAACTGGTATTAAACTCCTATTGCCCCATATAATTACTCCCTATAACTGCACCAATTGCTCTTTGTAAGCGCTATCTCATGGATGGCGCGCAGAGAGCCACCGCCCCCAAGCTTCTTACCTTCTCCAGAGCGACATCTCCTCCCACGATGCGGTGTCAGATGCTGTAGAAGGAGATGCCTCTCCGGAGAAGGTAAGTGGCACTTACAGAGGCCAAGCGCTCTCCCCCAGCAATTAGTTTAATTGTTGTTTGGAGAAGAGGGGGGCCTCTAACCTCTAAGTGCAGTGGCACCGCTTTTCCTAGGGCGTCATTTTAGTTTAGTTTAAAATGATAATTTTTCCCTAACAAAATGCTGCCTGAGGCCGTCACCTCTCTTGCCCAGCCCTGTGTTTCCTAGAACTCCTCTTACTGCACTATATTACTATGCTATATTACTCCCTATATCACCGCTGCTGTGGTGGACCATAGCCTGAGGGGAGCACTCCCACACTGGGGTGGTAAAAACCTAATGTACCCTTCTGTGGTTCCTTCAACGACCATGCCCAGAGTAGCATACAAACAGGAACGAACTGGTAGCACCAAACAGATTGCTGCTTCCAAGTATGAGGAGACAGAGAAATTACCCAGTAATGCTTAAAGTCGCAGTTCCCCTCTTATTTTTTTCTATTTTATAAAGGTGGGACGTGCCACCCATGTAAAAAATGCGCGAAACTTCCAGGCTTCCCGTTTTCAGGTATAGAGCCGGTACTTCCTGGTTAATTAAATCCCCCCATATCACTTGGGCCAATAAATGCTGCAAGAGATGACGTTGTGGCTTCCGATTGGCCCATGCAACATGGGAGATTTAAACCGCCATTTTGTATCCCCGGAGGGGACAGTACCGGCGCTACCAACCACGGTAAATATCCTGGGAATCAGGGGGTCCCCGGAGCTGAAAATAACCGTCTGCTTTCAACCTATGTAAAAGAAAGGAACCAAAAGAGAGGGGTTCTCAGCGGGGCAGGGCCTTTGTTCTTCCAAGACGCTGCAGCGCCTTCCCAGCGAAAAGTATGGGCCTGGCTAAGGGAACCATTGCCGGGTCTCAGTCCCTTAGTCGTGATTCCCATTGGTCAGTTTGAATTTCCTGTTCGCCAGCAGCTCTCTCCTTGAGTGGTGGTCCAAAGTGCCTAAGCTGGCACCCTCGTCTGATTGGTGCAGCCGGACGAGCCCTCGTCCTCTGATTGACTGTAGCCTCATGATCCGTGCACTGATTGGCCGGCGGCTCCTCCTCCATGAAAAGTATAGCAGCCGAGGGCTATGTAAAGAGTGCGGCCGATCAGAGAACCAGAAGAGTTTGAGAGTCGATTGGAGACACGGCTGGGAGGATTTTCAAAAGTGCTATCGCTCGCATAGCACTGAGAAGCCGGGGAAGATGTTTTCTATGGATTTTTGTTCATGGCTGCTGGTTGGATGAAGAAACGAGTTGACATTTGTACTTTTAAAGTGTGTTTTGGTGAGGATAGTGTTATTCTGGATGTATATTTCCAAATCAAGAAAGGTGATGTGATCTTGATTAAATTGACTGGTGAATTTTAAATAAAATTGGTTGTTATTAATATGTTGAACGAAAGTATGAAACGAATCTTCATCTCCGTTCCAGATCACGAGGATATCGTCTATGTATCTCCTGCACAGCACAAGCTGTGGAGGAGAGACACCTGATCCCCATATGTGTAATGACTCCCACCATCCCATACACAAGTTAGCAAATGATGGTGCAAATTGAGAAGATTGTGTGTATACCTGGACTATTGGTCAAAGGAGGAGTGGTCTAGGATGATTGCAAGATGCCACCATCTTGAGAATGAGCCTCCATTTTGTCTGTATGAAGCTGAATGGAGTGTTAGATGCTTGCAAGAATTGAATGATTTTTTTTCGCTCTTGGCGGACAGGCCTCTACTAATTTTCACTAAAATGTTGCAAATTGTCTGTTGAAATAAGAATCATTTCCCTGTGCTCTATGTTTGCTGTCTACTCAGGAAACCACATTCCCCAAATAGAGACAAAAATATAGAGCGGAAAGGACAGCCTGTATAAGATAAGTCTTTTAGCTTGCACAAGTGTTTTTAGGCTAATTGTATAAAAAAAACTTTATTTCTCCATTTAGTAAGCCCACCCCTGGCGGAGTGACAAATGTAATTAAAAAAATTGTCTAAAGTATATGCTTTTTTGATTATAAGGCAGATCTCACAAGTAGTAGTGACCCCACCTCCATCCCAAATGTCTTCAGCACCCCCAAATAGAGTCCCAGTCTTTTGCACCTTGCCAGTGTTCCAGCTCTTTTAGTTTTGGGGCTGCCCTATGTTCTGGTGGGTCACAAATGGGGTGGAGTGTGACAACTCTTCTGTGGCGGTCAAGTAGTACTCAGCTAGGGCCACAATGGTATTGTATTTTATACCTTGGGGAAGATCCCAATGGTATTGGTCCAACTCCATCATCTCTGCAATCTGGGCAGGTGTAGAAGCTTTCAGTTTTAATCACTTCCTCGCCAGGTGGATCAGATCAAACATCTTGGACTGGGGACTTTCTGTCATGGTATCACCACTTGAAGAACCTTTTGAGCACAAACTGTTGAGTAACGCCCGTTCTTGCCAGGATCTCAGCCTTGAGATGCTCGTCGTCTGCTTCAGCCTTTTGTTCTAACCACTGATGAAGCTCTTATGAGTGAAACGCGTTTGGGGACAACATAGAAGCATACAGAGACTGTAATTCGGTATTTGGTGGACTTTGCTGAGGATTCTTGAATTTGGGACTTATACCATCTGTTCCTGCTGCCTTTACCTGGATCTGGACATTGCTGACTGCGGGTGGCCAAAGCAGGCGTCTATACCAGGCAGGATTGCTGCAGTTTCTCATCACCTCTGACCCAGGGTGGTCTAATTGCCTGTGTCTACAGTAGCTCTGCAAGAGCTATACCTTTTGTCTATGTGATTAAATTGACATACTTCACTATCTGTGCCTTCTCTATTTCCAATGTATTGAATTCCCTTCCTGCCTCCGAGGGATACTGTCCAGATCCCACCTGAAGATTTCTACCTTGAGTGGGTCACTCGGAACAACCACACTGCCTTCACTTTTCTGCACGATTATGAGTGGATCACTGATATCATCACATTATTATTATTCATTATACACAGTGTGCACTATATGTATATTTTTCTTTTCTTATATCACCTGGATGTATTTGCGCTCCTGATTCTCTGCCCTATTCATCTGTTGTCTGGACTTTGGATTGAGTCCTCCTTCCGGAGCTGCACTACCTGCTTAAGTATTTAATTTACCTATTCACTTATCACTATTGTGTACGCAGGGTACTTTATTAGATGGTGTGTGCGCTTGTTCTTCTGTTCCATTTTTGTTCTAGATCGTAATCGGCTTTATTGCTTTCACCGAGCAGAAAGGGCACTACAATGCCAGCCTACTAAGTATGGGGACAACGTTCCCTAGCAGTAATCCGCTAAAAAGCCAGGAGGTACACTTCAATGTCATCCTATTACTCCATATAACTGTTTTCTATAACTCCTTCTCTTCCACCCTATAACACCTTGTAAGAGACGTGTGCAGAGGTACACAATAGAGACTGGTTTTAAGGTGACATTAAATAAGGCTTTTATTGCGCCTGCTTCTTTAACACAAGAAAATCATCAACGTATGCAAATAAAGGGTCAAACAAAGCTTCTGTTCCACTTGGGAGTATTTCTAGTTAAACATATGCAGTCCACAACTCCCTTTAGATTAGCATGTTTCCCAGCCCCAAACATATATTTTGATATGTGCAGATATACAACAGTCTTAGAAAGGAAAGTCTTATCTGTCTCTCTGGTAGCTGTAGGGGGGAATCCTTCTCTGCTCTCCTGGTGTAGCCTTTTTGTCCTAAGGCACATTCAGCTTTCAGGTTTTAGAAGTGTTCTCCCCCTTGTTGTCTTGTTGTCTGACTGTCAGTATACAGCTGCTCAAGACCTCTCTGTCCCTTCCTGTTTCAGCCCACGTGTGAGCTCAGGAGTCTCCCCTTCCTGTCTCAGGAGGAGCCATTTCTCTAACAAACCTCCAATCAGCCAGGTGCTGGTCAATTAACCAGCACACTGCTGGATTAGAGGCAATTTGTCTGAACAGGGATTAGTCCCCTCTTACACACCTCCTATTGCAGCATATAGCTACTCTCTATAACTTATTCTGTTGCCTATATAAAAACTCTGCTGTCACTCGCTAATGTAATCTCCTTGATTTGCTGAATATAAGAGACACATGCATCAAACAAAAATATATTTTAGGAGCTTGCAGATTTGGTTCATTTTTATAAATTTGCAATGCGTGGACCCTCTTGCCGCCATCGCATCACCACAACATGTTGCCATGGTGATACATGGTGCAGCAGGAGATACCGGTGCTTACAGAGGTCTCGCGCTCTCCCCCGCCCAATTCCGGTAATCACAGTTGAAATGTTGTGGTGGTTAATTTAACCACCACAACATTTAAACTGAGATTATGGAAGTTGGACCAGGGAAGAGCACGGGCCTCTGTTGCCTGTGTACACTTAAAAATGTGTAACCATGTATATACCTATATTGTGTGTGATGGTATACACATATATATATATATATATATATATATATATATATATATATATATATATATAGTGGTTGACAAATCACCAAAAAATCTACTCGCCACACAAAAAAATCTACTCGCCACCTAGTACCAAACGTGTACTGCTTGGGCCAATAGTTACTCGCCCGGGGGTTAAATCCACTCGCCCGGGGCGAGCAAATGTATAGGTTTGTCGAACACTGTATATGTATATATATAGCATGTTCGTGTATAGCGCTGCTAATTGTACGCAGCGCTTTACAGAGACATTTTTGCAGGCACAGGTCCCGTAGAGCTTACAATCTATGTTTTTGGTGCCTGAGGCACAGGGAGATAAAGTGACTTGCCCAAGGTCACAAGGAGCCCACACCGGGAATTGAACCAGGCTCCCCTGCAGCAATCTCAGTGTTAGTCAGTGTCTTTACTCACTGAGCCACTCCTCCCTACCTACAATATATAATGTGTGTGTGTATATATAGATATCTATTGGAGGGTCATAGAAAGGTTATATAGACATGCTCAGTCTCACTGGCCTTTTTAGCATTGCAGAGATAACTGTGCATCATCTCTTTGATGGTGATAAAAGACTCAGTCACCTTCAGATACTGCAGTAGAGTTGTGTCGTTTAAATGGGGTCTTCTCCCACTGAAGTTCAGCAAGTGCCGACTTAGCACCCCCCGTATCTCCTTTAGTTTCCCGGGCAGCCCATACACCAGGATCAGGCCCGTGCAGTTTGGGCCAACTGAAGAGCAGAAGTCCAGGAGTTTTTGGTATCGAGTCCGGTTCATGTCATCCAGTTCCAGTATAGACCTCTCCAGGATCCTCTGATATGGGTCCTCATCCATCTCACTGGGTTTGTAACTGTCCACCAGCTGCACCGTCTGCACCGCTATCTGGAAACGAGAGCTCTTGCTAGTTCCTGTCAAGGTCCAGACCCAATCCACTCCCATCAGGATCTCTTGCTGCCTGGACATCTTACTGGTGGAGATCCGGTCTTCCAGACCTTGCTCTTTGCAGAAATTAATGAAGGTCACCAGAAAGACCTCATTCAGTGTCCTGGTGCTGACTCTCAGCTTCTGCTGGGGGTCCTTGAACCCCAAATAACCTTTGACTTTGTGCGAGGCCTGAATCAGAGCCTGGGAGAAAACGTCAAACACCACGTCTGGCTTGTTGTCCACCATGAAAAAAACTGTCTGGTTCTGACCCATCCTTTATATGTCACAAATGATCCTCTGAGCAGCAAGAAACTTTATGGAATCCTGCAGAGAAATCATATTATTATTACTTCTGCATGTGAGAGTGGAAAAACAATGCACACGTAGTAAAGTAACATGCAGTTACAAAGTCAGTCTGCGGCACAAATTGAACATGTCATTCTATAAAGCTCTGAAACTTTATGCCATGTCTCGAGTAAAACTAGAAAAGTCTTGTGGTCATATGTACTGTACTAAAATGATATCTCAATACGAACCTTAAAAAAATGTACGTTGTATGTAAGAAGACTTGATACATTGATACGTGTGATGCCTCATGTGTTGAAATTATTATTGATGCTTTGTCATGTTGAATACCTGACTGATACAATTGAAATGAAAACAGAATTGTGTATATTATATTTATAACTAGTATTAGTAAATAGAAACTATTAGTATATTATTTATATCTATTTTGTGAAAATAATACATTTTGGTAACGTATATAAATGAAATATATTTTTGGGTTGAGATATAACAACTTAATTCTGTGCTAAAACTATTAAAATACTTTTTAGTATTTATGCCAAGTTGAACTTGCTGAACGTGTTTGGACATGCAGAAACATAACCTTTTAGTACATATCATAATATCTGCACACCTTGCGTCAATTTTACCCTGCGCAGAAATAAAGATCAGGAAATCTCAAACACTAACATGCAAAGGAATCAACAAATACTGTGGTGAATAACTGCGTTAGCCCTGCAGGCGTTGTGAGACTCAGGATTTACCTCTTTCTGGAATTAAATTAGGAGATAAGTAAATTCCAGTCTAGTGAATATAACCCAGCGTAACAAAGTAAACATGAGAATCTAGAAAAATAAATTGGCAGAAGGCGCACTGAGCAGCTACAAATACCTTTATTAAAAAGACCCCCTATATGGGGTTAACATACAAAATAAAAGATAAAACCAAAGCGTAGGCAATAGTTCCAATGCTAAGTAATAATAACAGTGTAGGTATATTAACAAATAAACTTTGACCTCCTGACGAAGCACTACGTGCGAAACGCGTAGATGTCACGTGAGGCTGCTTCATGGATATCTTATTACAGAGAGGGATCCGTTCGGGGAAGTGAGGGTGTCTGCGTGTCAGTGAGCAGTGTTGGTCCGGACCATTTTACATCTACTGCACCCAGCTGTGTAACCTAAGCCCTCTGATGTCTTCCCTTACTACTTGGGGCAATTGTACGTTTATTTGTTAATACTATTACTTAGCATTGGAACTATTGCCTACGCTTTGGTTTTATCTTTTAATTTGTATGTTAACTCCTTATAGGGGTCTTTTTAATAAAAGTATTTGTAGCTGCTCAATGCACCTCCTGCCAATTTCTTTTTCTGTTTTGTGAGTCCCCTGTCAGGGGGCTCACACTTTTATAGGGGGTAGTGCAGTCCCTATGACAGACAGCTGCAAGAGTCCAAGCTTTACAATGCAACATCATTTTGGGACAGCACCAGCGCGGAGCAACACATTTTCTTAAACATGAGAATCTAGGCTGGGATTCCCTTCCAGTTATATTTAAGCCGGAGACATATACATATAAATACAGGAATAGACAGAAGTTAAAACTACGTCTCACCCAGTCTGCATGTTCTTACTCGCTATGAAACCGCAGGCAATCCTTATCTCACGCTTTTACTGCACACATCCAAACCCCACAGGGTTCCCTGTACACATCACAACACTGATCTTTATACTGTATTTGTCAGACCAAATTTACCTGTGCCTGGCTCAGGTGCTGTGTAAACTGCACCATGATATATACTGTATGCCTCCAGCTCCCACTGGCTGACGCTACGTAAGAACGTTCAACTACACATATCTGGAGTGTTACACTAACTTGCTACTTGCTTGCATGGATCCAATTTATACTTATAGCAGGTCTGCTAAAGGTTTTGTCAAATGGAATTTATCACTACTCATATTATACAATATCAAGAGTGTTTATATGGAGCAATGCGAGTTATAGGTAGCAGTTATATGGAGCAATGAGAGTTATAGGTAGCAGTTATATGGAGCTGTTATATGGAACAATAGGAACAGGTTTCAGGTGAGGTTATATGGAACAATAGGAGTAGTTATATGGAACAATACGAGGAGTTAGGCTAAGGCCCCACTTCCTCAGACCACGCGCTCGCACTGCAGACAGGCGGCGCGTGGAGAGGCACTTGAGGCTTTCTGCGGGCTGTAGGGAGCGGGAGCGGCGGCTGGGGAGCGTGGTTTGAGCGGAGTGCTACTCCCCCCCTCCACAGCTCCCGTCCAATACACCCCCCTCCACAACTCCCGTCCGATACAACCCCCTCCACAACTCCCGTCCGATACACCCCCCTCCACAGCTCCCGCCGGCTGAAAGGTAAGCAGCTCCCCCCCCCCCCCTACACATGCCCTCACAGCTGATCCCTCCGTCGACACACACACACACACCTCTCTTACCTCTTACCTTTTGGAGGCTGACAGCTCCAGCTCCCACCCCCGCCGCTGATAGGCTCACCAGCGCACCACGTGACGTGTCACCGCTCGGGATCGCAATTCTCTTGCATCCCCTGGCGGCTGACGCGTCACAGCGCGTAGTGAGCCGTGCAGCGAGGGGGGACTGGGACAGGCTCGGGAGGAAACCCCTGCAGGTGAGTAACGCGCACATGGCTGCGCGCGCCGCCGGACGCAGCGGGACCAAAGCCTTAGTCTAGACGGAGCAGTTTGTTCGGGCAATAGGAGGAGTTATATGGAGGGATAGGAGGAGTTTCAGGGAGCAGTTAAATGGAGCATTAGGAGGAGCTGCTTAACACACACATTATAGGACATAGTCATTTCTTTCATTTTTTTTAGTTATTTTTCTCCACCTCTTATACATCATCTAAAAGCAAAAGTCTTTCATAAACTTTGTCTGATTAAATTGTTTTTTTAATTTGTTAACGTATTCAACTGTTTCATGTAGAATCTGCTAGATATAACGACACAGCTTCAGTCCTGAATGGATCACAGCTTTAGTCCTGAGTCCTGAATGGATCACAGTTTTAGTCCTGTGTCCTGAATGGATCACAGCTTCAGTCCTGTGTCCTGAATGGTTCACAGTTTTAGTCCTGTGTCCTGAATGGATCACAGCTTCAGTCCTGTGTCCTGAATGTTTCTCAGCTTCAATTCTGTGTCCTGATTTTATCACAGCTTCAATAAAGTGCTCTGAATGGATCACAGTCTCATTGTTATGTATCACAATCTGAACATGAAATATTCTATAACGTGGAACTGCTCTTTTAAACTGAAACATAATAGTTTAGCTCAGGACGTAAAGTCAGACGGAAGCACAGCTTGTCCTTACCTAAGGCGTGCCGCTCCCACGGTGTCAGGTAACCATAGACAGCAGGTAACAGTATATATATATATATCTATATATATGGGTATACAGACATGATATATCTGTCAGGTATATACTGGCACTGCCTCTGCTCCCCACCACGCCTGTGTCTTTTTAATGTATGTGGCTCAAAGATCCAGCCAAAATCCTACTGAACCTGAAAGGGGACACTGGCCCATCCCTACAGCCCTGTGATTGGTGATTGGTTACTTTCCCTTTGTGACATCATAAATCAACCAAACCAGGGAAGAAAAAAGAAACAAGCAAAGTGTGTTTGATGGAGACACCATGTATTTATAAACAGGATGGGTGACACCTGGACAGGGTGCCATCTGGTGACATTCATGCTGAAGGAGTGGCTCAGTAAGTAAAGGCACTGACCCAGAAAACAATGACACAGAGTTTGAAGCAGGGGAACCTTGTTCAATTCCTTGTGATAGCTCTTTGTGACCTTGGGCAAGTTACTTTATCTCCCTGTACCTCAGGCACCAAAAACACACCTAAACTCACCTTTCCATGTGCTACCCCAGGAAGACAGTCGGAGATTAGGGAGGTTAATCCATGGCTAAGAAAGTGGTGTAGGAAGGAGGGTTTTGGTTTTTAGAGCCCTGGGACTCCTTTTCTGAGAGGTGCTATCTTTATGGTAGGGATGGATTGCACCTCAATGTAGAGGGATCTTTTGTGCTAGGGGGGAGAATGTTAAAAAGGTTGGAAGAGATTTTTTACACTAGGATGGAGGGGGGAGGGACAAGAAGCAGATAACGAACTAAATAGAATAGATGGGGATGGGGAAATAGCAAGGGGTCATGGAGGTAGAATGGGGGCAAGTGGGAGTTTGGCAAGCAGCGAGACACCCATATTTAATACAGATAATACTAGAAAACTTCTAACGACTAAACCCAATTCACATAGAAAGACAAGAGCAGATAAGATAATAGTACAGACTGAAAAAAAACTTTTTCGGAAGGATCGTGCAAATAGTAGACTAGGTGGAGTATGTTTATATGTTAAACCTGATATAAAACCTGTTATAAGGGAAGATGTTTATGAAGTGAATGATGAACATGTAGAGAAACTAGAAGTGGAGGTAAAATTGCAAAGAAAAATCAACTTCAATTTTAATTGGCAACCTGAGTCCATTAGATATCTAGGAGTGCAAATTACGAATCATTTTAAATCCCTCTATCGGGCAAATTTCCCTAAAATATTAAAAACATTAAGAGAAGATATCAGAAGATGGTCCACGTACAAAATCTCCTGGATGGGCAGAGTATATTGTATAAAAATGAATCTTCTACCTCGCATCTCGCATTTTATATTTATTTCAAACTCTCCCAATACCAGTAAGAAATAAAGACCTAGCCTCGCTCCAGTCATTAATATCCAAATTTATAGGGGGTACAAGAGACCAAGGATAAATGGAATTATTCTAAGAAGACCAACATTGGCTGGCTAGTGGTACTTTGCTTGTTATCTTATTACAAAGTGGCCCAATAGGTCAAATCTTACAATGACACGCAGATCCAAGCCTAAAAAGATGGCTAGAATTAGAGAAAGAGGTATGTGCTCCATTGGAACTGCACAACCTGATTTGGACCCCAAAACGGATTCATCAATCCATTAAAGAGCCGCTGTCCTCAATGACCAATTCACTTGCAATCTGGGAGGCGTCTAAATTTAGATGTTCACAGATGACAAAGAATTCATTAATGGCCCCAATATATGGGATTCCAGACTTCGCTCCAGGTTTAAACAGCAGAGGTTTTCTAATTTGGAAACAGAAAGGTGTTTTTAGACTTAAAGATCTGGAGGGGAGAAAAAGCATCAAAACATTTGAACGAATAAAGTCAGAAAAAGACATCCCGCATTTTTTAGATTCCTCCAGATCAGAGCATTTTACAACAAATCTTTGCCCAGCCCCAATTGACACATTTTTAGAAACTCTGTATATAAAAAACAGAAACTAGGGGACTCATATCTCGACTATACAGAGAGGTGGTCTGTTCGGGAGTAGCATACACAAAGAAACTGAACTATATGACACGGTGGGAACAGGACCTAGGGGACATGCTAGAGGAAGAGGAATGGAACAAAATAATTATAGCTGCGGCTAAAAGTTCAATATGTACAATGTTAAGGGAGAACGCGTATAAAGTATTAATGAGTTGGTACCTCACCCCGCAGAAACTAATCTAAATTTGTTCCAGGATACTCCCCATTGTGCCCAAAGCAATGTGGAGGTGAGGCAGATCTTTGACATATGCTGTGGTCCTGCCCTCTGGTGTCTCCCATCTGGGAGCAAATTAAAGATTGGCTACAGAGGCTTTTAGGCCTAACAATCCCACTAGACCCCTGGCTGTTCTTATTAAACAGACCAGTATAGGGGCTCACTAGATCGCAAAGTAAACTAATAGTGCATTTTGCAACTGTGACGAGGGGTGCGATCACAGCACTATGGAAAGAGACAGAAATTCCAACTATTCCCGCAATTAGGAATAGAATTTGGTTTGTATGCCAGATGGAAAAATTCACAAATTTGGTAAATGATACTGGTGCTAAATTTCTAAAAGTCTGGATTATGTGGCTAGTGCAAACAGACATCCCGGGGGTGGATGGAACCACAATCCTGCGGTGAT
Source organism: Ascaphus truei (assembly GCF_040206685.1). Taxonomy (NCBI): domain Eukaryota; kingdom Metazoa; phylum Chordata; class Amphibia; order Anura; family Ascaphidae; genus Ascaphus; species Ascaphus truei. Next base: position 25,242,665 of record NC_134491.1, read on the forward strand.
AGTTTGGGAAACACGTTCTCCGCTGACTTAATATTAACTTGGAAAAAAATTAATAAATAAATAAAAAGATATGATGAGGAATATCCTTAAAGAGGCATAGAGCAGGAAATTCGATAGAGGTCGATGAGGCTGGCCACGTGGGTGTAACGCAGTGCTCACCACAAACAATGTGTGACCGCAAGGCTGAGATGGGGGTAGATATAAACGCCACCCACTGCCGCAAGGGAGCGTCTGGAGAGTAGGATCGTCGAGGTAGCCGGGTCGGGATTGGGGAGGTATGGATAGTCGTAATACTTGCCGAGGTCGAGGTTGGAGAGTAGCAGATCGTTGCAGGTACTATAAGCCGTGGTCCGGATTGGAAAGTGGAGAGTAATCAAGGTACATTGCCGAGGTCAGGGTTTGGAGAGGTGCTGATCGTCGAGAGTAGCCGGGGTCAGTAGAGAAGAGCGGAGTCCAATAGAAAGCCGGAGTCAGGAACAGAGAGTTAGGAACAAACAAGAGCAAGACAAGACTTCGGAGGCAAGCAGCAGTGAACACTACGCAACATATGTTTATACTCAGTCAATGTGCCAGTGGCACAGCATATAAAGGAGAAGGCAACCAATGAGGTAGGAGGTGGTGTGGAGGTGTTTCAGCAATGATGGCTGCTATTGGCTGTTCCGAGATCCAGGAGAGGTGTGGGGAGGTACTGAGTTGTTGGGCTGCTGGCGCGAGTCCTGTATGCGCCGATCGCACGCTGCGCATGCGCGTTGGGTCCTGATGGTGCTACCGCGTGAGCGAAGGCAGAAGCGGGAAGAGAGGCACTAGAACCTGGGCGGGGTGCTACCTGCATGACGACTGGTCCTTGAAGGAGAGGCGTCCTGGCCGGCGGGGAAAGCGGGAACAGCGGGTGCGGTCAGAGGTAAGCAGGGAACGCTTCGTGGGCGGCATGGCTCCACGATCCTTACAGTGGGAGACGTACTCAAGAACTTCGGAGGTAGTGAAGTTGGATTCAGAAAATGAAGAGGCAGAAGTTTGGACTCCCCCCCCCCTTCCCGATTTAGGTTCATGTTTTCTTTTATGTATAAGTGTGTTTATTATTTGAACAATTGCTCTGACGTAAAGAATAGGTAAAGCTGTATTGATTAATGACGAAAAACTTTAATAAAATTTGAGTTATAAAAAAAAAAAAATGTAAAGAAAATGTTGTTAACGATATGCTATAAAACACCAAATACTGTATCTGCGAGATTGACGAAGCCAATATACTTTTGCAAATTAAGAAGACATCAAAACTAGGTTATGTTTGCATAATGGGTGATTTTAATTATCCAGACATAGACTGGGGCAATGAGATTAGCATTAAAACAAAAGGAGGTAGTGGAGGAAATGGAAAAGAAGAGGCAGGCGTTTAGATTCTTGAAGTCAGAAGGGAAGGAGGCATCGTATCAGAATTATAAGGAATGTAACAAAAGTTGCAAAAGGGCAAAATCAAATTACGGTAGCAAACATGGATAACGAAAAAAGGATTGCAATAGAAAGTAAGATCAAACCTAAAAAGTTCTTTAGGTACCTTAATAACAAAAAAATAGAAAAGAAAATATAGGACCCTTTCAGTGTGAGATGGGCAGGCAGATTATTGTAGAAAAGGAAAAAGCAGGGGTATTAAACAAATTCTTTATCTCTCTGTTTACCAGGGAAGAATAAATTGCAATAGTAGTGCCGCAGGAGGAAGCCACAACCTCTATATTAACAAACCATTGGTTAACTGAGGAAGAATTTCATAGGTGGCTTGATAAAATTAAAATAAATAAGGCACCTGGCCCCAATGGCATACAAACCATTACATTTAATAATCAAGGACTCCATTTCCACAGGCTCAATACCACAAGATTGGCGTAAAGCAGATGTGATGCCTATATTTAAAAAGGGAGCTAGATCACAACCGAGGAATTACAGACCTGTAAGCCTGACTTCAATAGTGGGGAAACTACTTTAATACGGGATAATATTCAGGAATACCTAATGGAAAACAAAATTATTAGTAATAGTCAGCATGGATTTATGAAGGATAGGTCATGCCAAACTAACCTTATTTGTTTCTTTGAGGAGGTAAGTCTCTATAGCGAAATGTGATGGCAGAGAAAAGTTTGCGAGTAAACTGCCTATAATTTATCCAGAGGTAGTAGCCCAACGCTTTGTCTAGGGGCTGATTGCATGCCTCACCACCCACACTGCAAAGGATACTGGCTAGAGCAAGTGGTATCAATCTTCATTAGGGCATCTATGTGGATATGTTCCACATTTAGAGGTATTAGAGACTGTTTTATTATGTGTTTCATGTGACGTGTTCTTCAATATATTTGTTCAATTTGTTGTATACCCGAGTGCTGTTTTGGGATACTTTTTTCTCTTTTTGTTTCAATTAATTATATTATCCCTAGCACAGTCAGTAACCTTTTACTTATTGGGCTAATGTTTCTGACTTAGGTTCTTTATTACGTCATAGGTCTGTAGCAGGCATTTTCTTGTTGAGAGAGAGAGATTATATATATATTGAACTCACCAATATCTGAAATTCTATTATCTTAACAACAAACACTGTGACCCTTATTCAATACACTGTTGGTGCTCATTATTTTGACTCGTTCATGTCAGTACCTGCTGGTAGGCTTTTTATTGTAAGTGACACGGTCTCTCTCAGCTCTGGGTGATATGGTCTCTCTCAGGTCTGGGTGATATGGTCTCTCTCAGGTCTGGGTGACTGCCTGTTTCAGGTCTGGGTGCCTGCCTGTTTCAGGTCTGGGTGCCTGCCTCTTTCACTCCTATTTTTAATCTCCTCCCCCAATATCTTCATGTCTCTCGTGGGCCTGCATTGATGTTCTTCGTGCACGCGCCCCAGCTAGGGCTCCCTTGCCCGCGAGCCCCGTCCGGTGCCGGAAGTTGCGCTGTTTCCTTAACCCGTCACTTCTGGTGTAGCGGGGCTTCCTGAGAGATCTGACAGGAGCGGAGGTGAGGACGGTAAATACATGATACACACACTCTTTGCATCAGTCGATATATTTATATCGTGTGTGCGGTAAATACATTAAATACATATATACTTAGAATGCTTTAGTTACATATATAAATACATGTATCTAGGTACACAGACTGTATATACTGTATGGATATATATATATATTCACGTGACAGGGGTACTTACATTATATAGATATACTGTATCTATATACTATGTCTGTATATCTATATTTGTATCCATATACAGTATGATGTATATCTATATTCTGTCTACATATATCTATACTTTATAAAGATAGATATATATATCTGTACTGTGTTAGCCGAGCTTAATAATCAAAAATAAATAGATGATACCGTTCTGTGGCTAACAAAATGCTTTTATTTGTGCGAGCTTTCGAGATACACTGATCTCTTCTTCCGGCGGTGTTACAATGAATAAAGCAGAAAGGGTTTAACTTAAACAGTTCATCTTGAAATGTTAACATTGATAATATTACAAGATGCACTGTTTTTAAGTTAAACCCTTTCTGCTTTATTCATTGTAACACCGCCGGAAGAAGAGATCAGTGTATCTCGAAAGCTAGCACAAATAAAAGCATTTTGTTAATCACAGAACGGTATCGTATATTCATTTTTTAATATATATATATATATATATATATATATATATATATGTGTGTGTGTGCATGTAGATATATATATATATATATATATATATATATATATATATTATACACACATCGTGTGGTAGCTTAGTTAAAATATTATATAAATATCTATGCACTGTATTTGTATACCATAAAGATATACAAGCAATATATCTGTGTGTCTATACTGTATTTATATATCTATATACTGTATCTGTATACATATTTTGTGTGACAGAAGCAGAGGCAACAGCAGTAAATACACAAATATCTCAAAAAGAAGCCAGGTAGCACACCTGACCCAAAATAATAAAAGTAGATATGGGCTAGTGCACCCATCATATATTGACATATAAAACATATACTCCACCACAATCCAGAGAGGAAGGTGTGCTGTGTCCTCTGCCCCATTCTCTGGATTCTGATGCTTATCCCATATGCACACATAAAATGAATATTTACCAGATGTTGGTCCGGGAAATAGAGACAGCACACAGCCAGGTAAGTACAAAAGAACTGTATTCACATAATGAATACACGGCACTGTATCCAACCTTTCGGTCAGCAAGACGTGACCTTCCTGAGTAAGGTCACGTGTTGCTGACCGAAACGTTGGATGCAGTGCCGTGTATTCATTGTGAATACGGTTCTTTTGTACTTACCTGGCTGATTGCTGTCTCTATTTCCCGGACCAACATCTGGTAAATATTCATTATATATATATATATCTCTCTCAGAAAAAAAGAGAAGAAAAAGCGCCCGATCTTTGTGTAATATCGTAAGTAAAACTTAATAAAACATGGACATGACGATTCAAAACTCACAAGAATCCAAACAATATAGGCATTGTATGAGGGAAACTCATGCTCCAAAACCGCTGTGTGTCGCCGCGGGGGGAGAGACCAAGTCCTCCAGGGCAAATACCACCGCTTTCACATAACAAAAATAACACACACACTATAGCTATTATATATATATATATATATGCAAATATATATATATATATATGCAAATATAGCTGTATGCTCATCTGCATGTCTTAGGCAGGTCTGCAACCCTGCCTTTCCCCATTATCACCCAGCATACAGCACTTCCACTGCAGCAAGGGATTCTGGGAAATGACATGCAAATGAGCACACAGTGTCACTTTTTGCCTCAATAACCATTTTTAACATGGTTCCCTATAGGCTTAAGCTTGCTGCATGGTCACAGCTTTGAGCACAGCCAGGGTTAAGGTGCATACCCAGAAAACCACCCACAGACAGCTGTTTCGACCTTGATGGGTCTCATCAGTGTGGGGTTGATTTTACTGGGAATGCAAGAGAGGCTATGGGATAGGCTAAACCATAATACTATATATATATATATATATATATATATATATATATATATATATATATATATATATATATATATCTATATATATATCATACACACACACACACACACACACACACTTATCATTTACAGTGCAATGCAGTTCTGTTCCCATGTTTATGAACACTTACTCCAGTTTATGTTCTCCCCCCCTCCCCCCACATTAGACAATACATGAGACCAATGTAGAAAATAGCTGAAGCGCTCAAATGCAGGTGTATTGAACAAAAATAAGCCAAACCACTAAACCAGGGTACTAATAATTAACATAGTACTTAGTGTGAAATAGTATGGGTACTATCCTCCTGAAGACAGGTGGTAGATGGTACAAGCCCACTCACCCTCAGTCTCATCGGCAGGTTCCCCTGAAAATAAGCAATACTCACATCCTGGTAGTAGGTAGGCAGGCAGGCTGTGCAGCTACAAATATGCAATACAGGAAAAAGGAGACCAAAAGCGCACTAGCACAAACGGAGCAGGAAGGACCCAAAACAGAAAATAATTAAAAGGGGACTTTTAATTATTTTCTGTTTTGGGTCCTTCCTGCTCCGTTTGTGCTGGTGCGCTTTTGGTCTCCTTTTTCCTGTAATACATGAGACCACACAGTGTATCGGAGTTGAATGCTTTATTGTTGTATATGAACATGGATACTATATGCTCCCCATTTTTGCTCTACTCCTACCTGACACTCTTCCTCCGTGCTCTGCCCTCAGATGCCATTTTTTACTGTCATTCACCAGTTGTTGCCTAGCAACACACACCCCTCCCCCTGTTTTGTTTCTCATGGTTTTTGGTATAAATTGCATGGCTCGAAACGTCAGGATATGTTTGTGTGATGGATCAATAAATCCCACTTTTTCTGGTGCTGGTATTTCATCACCCTGTGAGCTAACATTTCTATTGATACCTTATTTTACCTTGCACCACTTCCCTCTCCGATGAGAGATTTTACTCTGTGTGTGTGTGTGTATATGTATATATATATATCTCGATTATGTCTGTGTATATATCTATCTATATCTATATCTCTGTATATAGAGATAGATCTAGATTGATATGAAGGTCCCTTAGTTAGTGGACCGAAACGTTGATAGTTTGACTCCAATACATTGCTTTCACTTACTTTGTCTCTGTATTACCACATACACACAGTTGAACCTCAACCATTATGTAAAAGTGCTAGAGTAGGTTGCACTGCAGTAACATATAACATATTTATACGAGGGGCAAAGATGATCCGTCTGCTTCTTATTTCCAGGTTTAAGATCCCACATCCTCCAGAGAGCACAAGGGAGCCCCTCCAATACCATCCAACCACCTCACCTCCCCCTCCTACCCATTTCCTTCCCACCCCCCTTCCCCCAGAGACCAGCCTCATGGCCTCCTGCAAAGCATCCTCGGCAGGGCAGGAGCCAGGCCTGCCCAGCAGCCGCCGTGGAGAGATGGAGCTAGCAGAGCTGGGGCCGCTCCTGAAAGCAGGAAGGGACAGATCGGGAGAGGCATCAGCTCGCGTGAATACTGACAAGAGCATGACCAGGAGAGAGAGACTGGCACAGGCGGCTAGTGTGAGTACTGAGGAAGGTGCTGCCAGGGAAGAAAGACTGGCACAGGTGCTAATGTGAGGTGGGCACTGCCAGGGAGACAGACTGGCACAGATGGCTTATGTGAGTACTGAGGAGGGCATTGTCAAGAAAGAGAGATTGGCAAAGACAGTGTGAGTACCGAGGGTGCACTGCCAGAGACTGGCACAGCCAGCCAGTGTGAGTACTAAATGGCTCTTTTGGGTGTTCAATATGAGCTTGTGGGTGTTCTATATGTTCTACTAAATGGCTCTGCCAGGAGGAGGCAGACTGGCACATACAGTTAGTGTGAGCATTGAGATTAGTACTGTCAGGCGAGAGAGACTGGCACAGACAGCTTGAGCACTGAGGAGGGCATTGCCAGGGTGTAGCACTGGCACAAATTGCGTGAGTACTAAGAAGGGCACTGCCAGGGGAGAGGCTGACATGGGTAGCTAGTGAAATGCACTGAGAGGAGCACTGTGAGATGAGACTGGCATAGGAAGCTATTGTGATTACTAGGGGGAGAGACTGGCACAGATGGCTATTGTGAGTACTTAAGGGGCACTTCGCAGACCGCTAGTTTGAGAACGGAGAAGAACACTGGCAGAGGAGAACATGCACAGATATCTAATTCATAAGTAAAGTGTTATGGAATATTTGAACTCTGCTGAAGGTGACCTGAACATTTGTTCACATGATTGCATTTGTGTGTTGGCCACCCCCATGGGCTCTGTTGCCCCATGAGAACTGTTACCTCCTCTTTTCTTTCTATAATTCCCAAATACCACCGTTACTGTTTTTTAAAAACAAGTTGTTTTGGGAAATCCAGTATTTATGTCTTGAAAAATTAGATTGAAGTACATTTCCAAGGTTAGTGAGACTAGGGCTGTGTGCATTTAAGATTGTCATCTGCATACATGAGCATTGAAGCTGCCTTACAAGCTGTAGATAGATCATTAATGTAGACAGTACAGAGCCTTGCGGGACGGCACAGTTGACATCCAAGGGGTTGGAGTTAGAGCCCATGATAGACACAAATTGGGATCTACCCGATGGGTATGAGTGAAACCAATTTAAAGCATGCTCCCCCATTTCAGAGCAATGAAGCTTGTTTAACAAGATAACATGATCAACCGTATCAAACATCTTGGCAAAATCTAGGAACATTGCACCAGTTAGTTGTCCCAGTTCTATTCCACACCGAATCTCATTGCAAACTTATAAGAGGATAGTTATCGTGGAGTGGTTTGGACGAAAGCCAGATTGGAGTTTACTGAGGAAATTTGTCTTGGTATAGTAATCACTTAATTGGGAGTGGAAACTTAGATCAGTATTTGGAGACAATGTTTTTGTCCTCACTTTTAGTAGACTGGGATAACTCTGAAGGTTTTTCAAGTCAGTGGGATATGGTCTGAAGACAAAATAGAGTTGATTAGGGAGGCAAGGACTGGGGCACGAAGTGGTAGGAACTTTCATTGCACTAGGCCAGGTCCACATTGCCTGTTTAGTTTTAATGTTAGGCGTGCATGTGTAATCGCCTCTTCATATACTGGACACATTGAAAATTGTGAACACTGTTCAGAAGGCGTGGAGCTATAGGCTAAGGCCATACAGCCTTCGCCCGCTCGGAGGCGTGTGAAGACTGTGACGTCACCGGCGTGAAGCGGGTGCATTTTTGGCCCATGGTAGACGCGCCATGGGGGGGCGTGCCCAGGGGCATCACGGAACTGGTTCGCCCGCATTGAGCGAACCGCTCACATGACCTGCCCGTCGTGCGGAGAAATCAGTTTCAACTGATTTCTTGCGATATGCGCACCCCCTCCTGCCGCCGCCCGTGCGGTCTATGGGCGCGATCAATGCCGTAAGGCAATCTGATCGCGCCCCCGCGCGGTCTGTGGCAGCATGGACTTAGCCACAGGGATTCTCCGAGGTTGCGCTTTATGATTGTAGTTAGGATTTCTCTTTGATAGTAGGGAAGTAGCACACCCCACAAAGTATTCATTGAATGCGTTTACAATGTCAGTGTGATTTGTCAGTGTAGTATCATCCTTTTTGATATTAGATGATTGTTGGTGGCTGGAATAGATTGTTGATGACCTTCCATAAATTAGCTGGATTTGATGTATTTTGATAAAGATTGTCAGAGTAATATTGGTCTTTTGCTAATCTTGTTTGCCTTGGATGTATTCCGTAGGCATCTGTAGTTTTTAAGATCCTTGGTGATGCCAGTTACATTGTATCTTTGCCACAAGGCAACCCTAAAATGGTAAAGCGCAATAAGGTTTGGATGTAACCTACAGAAGATGGGCTCCCTGTACTCTTATTCGGCGTATTGGGACATGGTTATCACAGAGTTTAGAGAACTATATGCAAAAAAAAACAAGCGCAGAATCAGGGTCGGGTATCATGTTGATTCTGTACCAGGCGCAGTTGGTAAGATCAGCCAGAAATTGCTGTGGGTTAAAGTTTCTAAATGTAAAACTTTATGGCTTGACTTGAGTGCTTTGTCTTTCCTTACACTACACTAGTACATGGTCACTGAAAATGTCAGCTGGGATACCAGAGGTGTGTGTATTTTCTCTCGGGCCACAGCCTTGAACCATGCCTTATTTTATTTTTTTAACTTTATAATCGTGTAGTTCTCCTGTGATTTATTACAAAGAATTTAGAATCCTTTGCTGTTTTTTTTTTGTTTTTTTTTCTCTTCTCCTGGAAAGCGGTTCCATGCATCCACTACTCTATCACATTTCCCCAGATGCTCCTGCGGCCATGAGCTTTAATTCTCCCGTCACATCATTTCTCATTTGCTCATGTCAGAGATTAAATTGTCAGCTTTTCTTTATCAGTTGCTTTGTCATGACACTGATATGTGTGCTATGTTTTTGCAGGGGGATGATTGCCAAGTGAGCAAAGGGTGTCAGGAAGATGAGGAGGAAGATGAGGAGGAAGAGGAGGTGAGGGTACTGACACTGCCCCTTCAGGCTCATCATGCCATGGAGAAAATGGAGGAGTTTGTATACAAGGTGAGGGCTTATTTGAGCCACTGAGGAATGGGTTCTTCTAAGTATTTTATGTGTGTGCGACATACACAAGACACATGGAATATATGTATCATACAGTATATGTGTATGTCATACAGTAATATGTGTCTTGTGTATGTGTTGTGTACATGTCATACAGTATGTTATGTATATGGATATCATACAGTATGTGCACTGCATGACATGTATGTGCCGTGTACATGTGTCATGCAGTATGTTTATGCCGTTTGCTGGGTATATGTGTGCCATATGTATATGTACTAACGTCATGGCAACAAAAAAAAAAAGTGTTTTGAACAATATTGAACATTGGAGGAAGTTCCTTTATTTTTAATCATCCAGCAGTTATACAGCATGTTCCATTTTGAACCTCTTTTAAAAACCGTACTTTCCTCTCTTTGTCACGTTTATGCCAGTACAAACGAATGGGGCTTTAAGCCCTGCCAGTTGGTGGTAGTGTAAAACTTTCAATCGGTTTTCCAGCCCCTCTAAGGCTCCCTGCTCTCCTCTTCACAGCAGTTATTTGTGTCCTACCGGTCAAGTGGGTAGGTTCTCTTTTAACAGGATATCATGGCTCCTCTATGTTGATATGTGTGCTTATAAGCAGGTAAGTGCCTTGTTCTGATGTGTGCTCACCTTCTGTTGCATAAGTCTGCTGTGTAGGCTAATTAGTCAATTTTCTCTCGAGTCCCACCATGTCGGTACATAACATTGGGATTAAGACCACCTCTAGCTGAAGGTAGGACACAGGTCAGTTGATTCTTGAAGGCAATATATAGTAGATACCTCTCTTCTTTTGCCTCAGTTGTCTTTGTGCTGCATATAGTTGGCTCTGGCAGAGGTCTTGTTCACAGGTCGCCCTGACCATGCCCAGCCACCTGTTCTCCAGAGACTGCTCCAGGGCCACCTCAGCGATGGTAGTACGTAACTATCTAAAGATCCCTAGTGAGAGCCACAGGTACAACTGGTTTCTGGCACTCCCTGCACGACCCTGCCTCCACTACTGTTGCTGCATCTCCCAGAGGACCATCATTACGAGTGGACGGAAGTGTGCAGTGGCGTAATGGACCCTCATGACATCTACTGTGGAAGAAGCGGGTGGCTCCTGGCCACGTGTAAGGGAGGAGTCTGCATGCCTGCAGCAGATAAGCTAATGAACTAATGAAAAAACGGGAGCAAACATCTATGCTATGGCTAATCATACCCTTGGGCCGACACTGGGATTGAGAGAACGCCTGCTGCAGGTGTCACAATGTGTCTGGTGCGTAGGCTGCCTGATTTAGCTCTCTCAGCGGAGTGGTATCGATCGCATAATGCATGATGTCATTGGTGACGTCTACCCTTGGCGCACGTTTCGCTTTTTCAAAAGGATGTAACTGTTATTAAAGCCCAGGGAACATTAGAGCTTACCATCACTATAGTCTCCTGCATATCTACACACATTATTGTATGTGTACCATGTATCCTAGTGGAGTAGCACCCACAGTGACTGTGTGCTTAACAGTTTGCGTTGTAATTGACACTATTCATCAGCTGATCTTCCATATCTTTAGTGACTATTGAATAAAATTCATGTTTTTAATGTACATTCATATTCTCATTACACTCCCAAGGGCTGATTACTTTCTAGGTAACTCCTGTTGGCTACATTCAGGCAATGCCATCCTCATGTACCAGCTAGAATTTTTTGTAATTTGACTTTGCCATCACTGTTTGCAGTGTCAGAGTGCATGCAATTTGTTTTGTTTTACCTGTCCCGTGACAGGTTCTCTCTCTCTGTTCTCTCCATTAATTTCCTCCTAGTGCACCTACTCTCTATTTACCATCTATACTCCGGTTTAGCAGGTATCATTCCTCTGTTGTATTTCCATTTGGAGCTGGGATGTTTTTCCTGTTCATCAGATTTTTAATGCTATGGATCGTCTTTTTTTTTTTTTTCCCCCTACAATTTTAAAAAGGGATCTGGTTTGGTATGTCCCCAGTTGTTTGTACTGGCATAGGAGGGCCGAACAGAGAAACGTTACATTTTTCTTAACAGCTGATGGAACCTAATTCTCTGAAAGTTTTAACCTAACCCCAACTGGGCAGAGCCTAAACCCATTTGACCCGTGTATACAGGTATACACAGGTCACTTTTGTACACGGTATAATAATAATAATTGATAATCCATTACTATTATACTGTGCATAATGACCTGTGTATACCTCTGTAATACTGTATTATTATACCGTTTTATTACTGTTTTTCTGTCTTCCTCTTGTGTGATTATTTCTTGTCCTTGGCTTGATGTAGGTCTGGGAAGGGCGTTGGCGGGTCATCCCGTATGATGTGCTCCCTGATTGGCTGAAGGACAACGATTACCTTCTGCATGGTCACCGCCCCCCGATGCCATCATTCAGAGCCTGCTTTAGGAGCATCTTCCGGATACACACAGAGACTGGAAACATATGGACTCACTTACTAGGTCAGAGACTGAAGGGATTTGTGGAGGGTGACTCCGTGACATAGACTGGTTGCTCAGTAATGACCTTTTATGAAATGCGTAGTGTTCACTGGAAAATCTTTCAACTTGCACCCTCACAATAAGTACTGTATAACTCCATTAATTAGCAATGCTTATATTTTGTCTCCCTGCAGTCTACCTTCTCTCTCTGTCTGGGTTATTTTTCTAGGAGTTTCTTCTCTCTCTGGACTTTCTACTCTCCCTTCGCCTTTCACTCTGGCTGATTCTCTGACCAAACATGTCTTTCCCCCCCCCCACAGGCTTCGTGCTATTCCTCTTCCTGGGAGTTCTGACCATGCTCAGACCCAACATGTATTTCATGGCCCCTCTCCAGGAGAAGGTTGTATTTGGGATGTTCTTTCTGGGGGCTGTGCTGTGTCTCAGCTTCTCCTGGCTCTTCCACACCGTGTACTGTCACTCCGAGAAAGTGTCCCGCACCTTCTCAAAGTAAGTGGGGTGGGAGGGAGGTTAGGGGCTTCACTTAACTCCTGAGCCAGACAGGCCTGTAGTGCGTTGCTAAGTAATTGCTGCCTCCAGCACTGCTCATCCACACACCTATATATAATGTCTACACTGCTCATACACACACACACACACACACACACACACACACACACACACACACACACACACACACACATTGATATAGTATTGAACCCCAAACTTCAGTGAACTGGCTTCACTTTACAAACATATATAATATATCTATATCTACATATCAGCCTTACTGCTAGCCTATTAAAGGTATAGTCCCACTTTCCCACTCCTTTAAGGCTTGCGTTGTGTGCGTGTGACAGCTGATCTGTGTCCCACAGGCTGGATTACTCTGGGATTGCCCTGCTGATCATGGGAAGCTTCGTTCCCTGGCTCTATTACTCCTTTTACTGCTCCCCTCAGCCACGCCTCATCTATCTGTCCATTGTCTGTGTGTTGGGCATCACTGCTATCGTGGTAGCGCAGTGGGACCGTTTTGCCACACCCAAGCACAGGCCGACAAGGGCAGGTAATGTGCTCCTATCTTCATGATGCTCAGGACAGACCCCAGGGAGCACTGTGGTGGGATTAGTGTGTGAGGGTTTAGAGGTGTGCTTCTATGGGAGGTCGGACAGTCTGAGAGGATAAGATATAAATAGATAGTTGTCTTCATACTTATTTCCAGTGCAGCCTGCAGTGTGGTATACAGGGGTGTGTTCAAGAAACTGTGCCCTATTGATCAGTCTGTAATAAAAATGTGTGTACAGCCACTGCGTACGTCAATGAAAATGTGCATTATATACAGAGAAGTATAGGTGTTAATGAGCAACTATAAAGCAGTGGGAGGGCCTTTATAGACACAATGCTGGATATGATATGTCTCCTGAGGTAACCGCTCTTATGTGTTGCATCGCCAGGAGTGTTCCTGGGGCTCGGCCTGAGCGGGATTGTGCCCACCCTTCATTTTACCATCGCAGAGGGTTTTGTAAAGGCCACCACAGTGGGTCAGATGGGCTGGTTCTTCCTGATGGCCGTTATGTATATAACAGGAGCTGGACTATACGCAGCACGAATCCCAGAGCGATTCTTCCCCGGCAAGTTTGACATCTGGGTAAGTACGGGTTTTCAAGACTTTTCCCTCTTGTCATTCACACATGGTCCATGCAACCTGAGACTGAACTCCTGAGTACAGTATACTATGGGCTCGACAGTGGTTTCCTAGGTACCAGGGAGGTGGGGTTCGTGTGTGAACCCAACACGTATTCGGTGTGTATCCCCAACACATGCTCCGTGTGTTTTTCCCCCTGAAACGGGCTCCGTGAATATCCCCCCCAACACGGACTCCGCGTATAACCCCGCCCCCCCAACACGTGCTCCATGTGCATCCCTGCCCCCCTAACACGTGCTTCCCATGTTAAAAAAAAAAACACAGGTCCCATGTAACCTCCCTGACTCCCAACACCACGTGGCTGCTGTGTAACCCTGCTCCGTGGTCCCCATGTCCCTTTTATATACACGAGTCCCTCCAGCTGCTCATTCATTTTTTCCCTCTCTGCAGTTCCAGTCCCACCAGATTTTTCACGTCCTGGTTGTGGCCGCAGCTTTTATCCACTTCTACGGCGTGTCCAATCTTCAGGAATTCCGATACGGGCTGGAAGGTGGCTGCACAGACGATTCACTCCTGTGACCAGCGTCAGGCGAGAGGGGACCCAGACTCGCCCGCTGACATCTGTATCTGGTGACCCAGAAAGGGCCTGCGAGAGGGGAGCCAGACTCACCAGCTGCCCCCTGTATCTGGTGACCCACAAGGGACTTGCGAGAGTGAACCCAAACTCACCCACTGCCCTTCTGTGTCTAGAGCAGAATATCCCATTTGCCTCAGTTACAAGGTGATGGTGTTAGTGTCACCCTCCTCATGTGGGTTAAAGGAGGGCAGGATCTGACCTGTTTTTTCAGCATAACCTGTAAGTGGAATACCTTTGTATCTCATAAAAGGAAGGTGCCACGAACACTAATAACTTATTATATATCAGGGTCTGTGCTAGAAATCTGCATAACATAATATGTTTGACATTAAAGTGTGAGCTGAGCTCCCCTGAGAATTGAATGAATGGAACATTCTGAGAGCTGATTGACGGGTGAGCAGGGTGACCTGTTACTTGTACCCGTGACTGTCTGAGCTAATCAGAATGCTCTGTGCCTCAGATGAGGCACCAGCAGAGCCAGAATTACTAGGTCTTTGCTTTTTCCACACTGGAGCGTTCTGATTCGTTAATGTCATAGGCCTGGTATAAAATGCTGTTTTTGCTCTCTCTGGTGTTTATATTAGGGTTGGGATATGTAGGTTAGGTTTTGGAGGTGGCTGGGGTTTGGGGTGCAGCTCACTACTTCCCTTTTTTTTGCTGGGAAATTCACTAGAATGTCTCGGTTGAAATGTACAGAACCCGATCTCTGGCTCAACTCGGAAGTTTGAGCCTCGGTACTTCCGTGGAAATGTCTCATGGCCCTTTAGGATCAGAGCTGTGCAAGACAGTTCATGAGACTGCGTAGTGGCATTAACAGGAACAGCTCTCTGGCACAGGACACTGGGATTCATGGTCTTTCCAGTTGTACTTTTCCTTCCCCCCTCCCACCCCCCCCCCCCCCGGTCCTTGATATGTATGGAAGCAGCGTCTCCACTCGCAGAAAAATATAACATGCACTAAATAATGATACTGAATATGACTGCACGTCTGGTGCCCTGAAAATGAATCAGGACTGGGTGTGAATACCGCCTTATCAGGTGCATCTGCCCTTAATGAGGTAGGGGCTTATGTGTTGTATAATGATGCTTCGTATCTATACACTGATCACCCCGCTGTACCGTGTAATGATGCTGTGAATCTCTATACAGTGATGATGAACATGCCGCTAAGTATAGAGATGCTGAGTATCTTTACACTGGTAATGAAAATTGTGTGTGTATGTATACATACACTCACACACTCACATGTACACTCACACACTCATGTACACTCACACACATGTACACTCACACATTCACATGTACACTCACATATACATATACTGAAGCATAGTGTCTATACACTGAGAATGAACACGCGTGCATTATGATGATGCCGAGTATTTATACACTGATAATGAACACACAGTTCATGAGACTGATATTGAACATTCCGCACTGTATAAGTATGCTGAATATTTCTATACACTGATATGGAATGCTGCAATGTATAGTGATGATGTGTATTTATATACACTTGCAGCCCCTGATAATGAACATGCTGCACTGTATAATGATATAGAGCATCTCTATACACTTTCAGAATGTGTTGCATTGTTTAATGATACAGAGTATCTAGATATGCTCTCTGCCCCTGATAATGAATATGCTGTGCTGTATAAAGATGTTGAGTATCTCCATATGGACTCAGAAGCCAAAGTCTGCAGTAGCAATGCCGGCTTTCTGACCAATGCCCCATGGTAATGACCAGCAGGAAGAGCTTCTCTGTTTAGTTTTAATCCCTTCAATGCCAAGGGGGTCTGAAACACATTGGTTTGAATATTATAGAGATGCATTGCTGTGCAAGATACAGATATAGCCCGCTCTGCATGTTAGAGCTGTACAGTATACACTGCGCTGTTTATTATAGGTATACATCATAACATGTACATTTACATATACGTTGCTCTGTCTGGTATTCATATACACTTCTCTGTGTTATGGACACACACTCTGCAGCACATTCCGGCCCCACCAGAGGAAGATGCAATTTTATATGAAAAATACAAACTTCAGCAATTGCATTGTTGGAAAGGAGAAATAGAAAAAGTTGTCCGCTTTTTAAAAGGATGCCACCAACAAGCTCAACAGGCCCTGGTGGTTTCCAGAGTACGGTCATACTCAGTGTGATTTTATGCTACAGCATATTTAATTCTAGTAAAGAGCGAGGTCCAAATATGAACTGCTTCTTTCACCTCTCCAGTGCCAGAGGGGCTGTAGTGCACGCTTAGTGATATAAATTCGGGATGAGAGTAGATATTTAATACTGTACAGATCGCTCATTTGTAGGTGCGCGAAACTTACAGGGAGGAGACTCAGAATTTTAGATGGAGCCATGTAATGAGGAGCTCATTACTCATGGGACACTCTGATCTCACAAAGAGCAGTGACAGGGTCAAGGGGGTGGGGGTGATCACCAGTTTGGGTACGTGCTGTCACCTCCAGAACTCTGGTCTGTATTATAAGATGGCATCTTAAGTAGGAATGTAGACCAGGCGGAGAGATACAATGAAGATTACTGGGTGATTCTGACCCCGGGGGGCGGGAGGGGGGCATGCGGTGCGTTATTTTGCAGCAAGTTGCTGGTTTCTGTGGAAGCCAAGGGGCTAAAAGCCTGAGTGAAAGGTCACAACTTGGGCATGGTGTATGTTGTGACATGAGTAATGTCAATTGGGGTTATTGCCTCATTTTCGGGCTCCTGGTGGGAACGCCCCAACGCTGTATACATAACTTTTTTACTCAAATTTGCCCTGAAACAATTCGCCTTTCACTGAACTGTTTCTTTTCTCTCTCTTGTTTTTATAAACACATTTTTTTTGTCTCTTCCCAGAATATGACATCACTATGATGTCATCACAAATCCATCCGCAACTTTCTAATAATGTTCCATATTCTCTCCCTAATTGAGGTTTCATATTTATTACAGCAGTAAATACCATGTAACTCCGAATATTCTTTGCAGGTTAAGGCTGGAAACTCCACACAGAGTATGTTAGCACTGTGTTTCTCTAAATCAAGAAGCTCTTGGAATTTTACAAGGATGTATATGATCCGGATAAGATAAGAGATACACTATATATACACATACAAACACACACGACTGCACTTTTATGATATTTCTGACCAATAGTATTTATCATTATCACAATCAGCCTTTGTTATTATGCTATAATCTTCAATCAGTCCAATAGCCTGGGTAATGCTTCGTAGGTTGAGTCCATTGTTAAACAGACAGCAGGACCCTTTTGCTTTTATTTTTAATATTTCCTTTGTAGATGGACAATGTTACCAGTTAGGAGTGTTAGGGGATATAATACAGTTCCAGTATTGGGATGCCAGATTTTAAAATAAAGAGACCAATAAACGTGTTCTTAGTCTGCACTTCATGTGTTCTTGTATCTTTTTGGGATCTTTGTATTAAGCTCCAAGTATTACTATATAATTAATATTTGTATTAAATTGACGCATAATTCATAGCAGGTGTCCTTTTGGCACAAGTAAGACAGGGCTATATGGAACAATAGGAGTTACAGGGATCTGTTGTATGGAGCAACAGGAGGAGTTATAGGGAGCGGTTAAATTGAGCTGTGGGAGGAGTTATAAGGAGCAGTATATGAAGGCCGAAGCAAATCGGGAAGCCCTATAAGTACCTCGGGCCATATGGGCCCCTTTTCCAAAGCTACAAACAAAATGAGTCAATTTAAAACAAGCTATTAAGTGTGTATATGATCTCTGTGTGAGTGCGCAAGATCTTTGTGTGTGGGAGAGTTGTGTATGATCTCCTTGTGTGTGTGATCACTGTGTATGTGTGTGTGAGATTTCTGTATGTGTGTGTGTGAGATTTCTGTATGTGTATGTGTGTATATGTGATCTCTTATTTCATTATTTTATTTATAAAATGTTTCACCAGGAAGTAATACATTGAGAGTTAACGCTCGTTTTCAAGTATGTCCTGGAGAGAGAGAGAGAATCAAATGGAAATATTACTGTATGCTCATTTGCATGTCTTAGACAGGTTTGCAGCCCTGCCTTTCATCATTATCACCCAGCACACAGCGCTTCCACTGCAGCAAAGGATTCTGGGAAATGACATGCAAATGAGCACACAGTGCTACCTTTTGCTTCAAAACCATTTAACATGGTCCCCTATAAGCTTAAACTTGCTGCATTTCATAGCTTTGAGCACAGCCTGGGTTAAGATGCATAGCCAGTAAACCCACCCACAAAAAGCTGCTTCGACCTTAATCGGTCTCCTCAGTGTGGAGTTGGTTATACTGGCTTTGCAAAATGAAGCAGGGATCGGTTTCACACTTACTTAAGTTATGGTGGGTAAAAAAAGTGACAAAAACCTTCCACAGTAAAGCATATAGCAAATGGAAATATTACTGTATGCTCATTTGCATGTCTTAAACAGGTCTGCAACCCCGCCTTTCACTATTATCACCCAGCACACAGCGCTTCCACTGCAGCAAGGGATTCTGTGAAATGACATGCAAATGAGCACACAGTTCTCATTTTTATGTATGTATGTGTATATGTATAGAAAAACAGATTGGTGAGCGCACACTCCTAATTGCAAATATATGACAATTTAATAAAAAACACAATATGTGACCATGAATATACATGAAATGCACGCTTGAAATATAACTGTAAAAAGGAAGTTAGTGGATACTACAGTAAATCCTTGAATGGATAAGAGGAATCAGTGAGGGTCAGTGAAGTCTCTGATAATTTGTGTGTCTTATGTCTTTAGTGTGTCTTGTAATGTCCTCCTTGGAAGATATTAGTAAGTGACTCTGATATTAAATGCCCATGCACAAACAGTTCCAGTAATGGATGGTGTATTACTAACTCCTGACAGTTAAGCCCAGATGTATGCTGATCCGGGAGCAACGCTAAACAGCTCGCCCGTCAGCTGGAAGCCTCGTGTCCTGGAGTAATTTGAACAGTCTGTTTTTAAGGCAATGAATATACGGAGTACCTGTCTGTCAACGTTGGAACCCACGTTTTTCAGCCGGGGACAAATCCATAGTGCTCCGTGGGTAAAAGTTGCTATAACACTCCGACTATCAGTCCGATTTTTGGTTCACTCCTCCAAAGTAGATTCGGCAACAAGAACAAGTCGCATGACCGTAGCCCGGATGTAGGGCACCGCGACACCTGTACTTCGCACAGAGACCAGATTAACAACAGCACACGGCCTCTCTGTATTCCGATGCTTGCCTCTTCGGGAAACCTCTGTGGCTCAACCCACAACGTCCAACGTGAGGACGCACCCTACACATTTCATCAGCAAAAATTCCAACTTCATCGGGATATCCCGGGGGGGGGGGGGGGGTGGGCTTAATAGGTATTTATATTCCTTTTTTAAAAAGAAAATACAATTGGTGGAAAAAACGGAAAATAAATTATACATAAAAATGTGTATGCATAAAATTATATAATGAAACGTGCATACTTATTAAACTTAATAATAAACCTTATACTATCAAAAATGCATATTACATTTACAAAAAAACAATATATATATAAAAGTGCAATAATATATAAATATAAAGTGCATATGGTGTGTATTTATATATTCTGTGAATTAATATGCCAAAAATTATGATAAAATGATGAGATGGAATTGTTAAAATATTTAAAAAATGATGGAAAATATTTTGTCGAGGTAAATAACCTCTTAGACAAATATAAAAATAATAAAGAAACCAGGATAAAGTGCAGAGAACACACAGGCGTGACTGACCCGCTAAAGTCCAGACGAGCAAAAAGGACTACAAAACACCTGGACCTTACACAATGGTGCTTGGGTCCAGGTTCTCATTGAGACCTCTTGGAATCAAGCTGTGAAGCTTAAATATCCAATAGGTCTCCCTATGGGAAAGGGATTTAAACCTGTCGCCTCCCAGTATTGATGGTGGAATAGCTTCTAATCCCATTATTTTAAGGCCCTCAGTTTTCTTATCATGGGCACTGGAGAAAATGTTTAGAAACATAGTGATTTGTAATTCTATTCACTATGTTTCTCCTATGCTCCAAGAACCTGACACAAAGAGGCTGTGTAGTGCGGCCTACATATTGGAGGCCGCAACTACAGGACAGCATGTATATTACATGCAAAGTTTGGCAGTTTATAAATCCCTAGATGGGGACATTTTCCCCACTAACATGAGATGTAAAGTTCTTTTTGGTATCAAGGAAGGAACAAGTAATGCACCTCGCTCTGTTACATTTGAAATTTCCCATAGGTTTAAGACTGTAAGTATTTTTAGAAGTGGATCTCAGTTTTGTTGGAGCCAACTTGCTCTTAATGCTGTCAGCCCTCCTATAAATCAGAGAAGGGTTTTTTATCTAAATGTCCTTTAAGGACCGGATCGTGTGTCATGATGCCCCAATGACGCTTCAAAATTGCCTCTACAGATCTATATGATTGACTGAATTTTGTGGTGAAGGCGTCCCACTATTCCAATGGGTTTGTCCTTTTCCCATTTTTAAACGTTTTTTTCTCTTTAGTTGTTTTTAAAAGACCTAGTCTCTCCAAACTAGCTGCCCTGTGAAAAGAATCATCAATGGGAGATGTCTCAAAGCCCTTTTGAACAAATGTGTCCTTTAATAGACTGGATTGTGTAACAAAATCCAAGTCGGTTGAGCAATTACGTCTCAACCGACTAAATTGGCCAAACGGAATGTTTTTTTAGCCAACTCCGATGGTGATTACTTTCAGCATGGAGGTAGCTATTAGTAGCTACCTCCTTAATATGAACATCGGTTTGAATGATGTTACTAGGGTCAACTTTGAGAAGGAGATCCAAGTAGACAATAGATGCTGGATCCACAACATGGGTGAAGGCCAATCCAAATGCATTAGCAGAAAAATGTGTAAACAAATCATTAATATTGACTAAATTCGTATCCCAAATAATAAGAATATCATCTATGAAATGGCCATAGTAAACCAGGCCCGCCCCATATGGGTTACTAGTCCAGACCTGGCTTTCCTCCCAGCAACCCAGAGACAAAGAGATTTGCATAACTAGGGGCGAACCTGGTGCCCATGGCCATTCCACAGATTTAAAGATAAAACTGTGACTGGAATAAAAAAATCATTATGCGTGAGTATAAATTCTATAATAAAAAGAATAAATGTATTCTGTATCTGAGACATTCCACTATCCCCATCTAAAAAGTGATTAACCGCAGACAGACCTATGTTATGATCAATACAGGTATAAAGTGACTGGACATCACATGCGGCCCACACATAAGATGGTTGCCACTTGATCTTTGAGACAGACTCTGACATGCAAGCTGTCCCGTATGTGTGACCTCAAAGATGTAACATGGGTCTGTAAATAGTAATCCACATACTGGGACAGGTTGGATGTCATCGAGTCCGTGCCAGAAACAATAAGCCTGCCTGGGGGATTTATCAGGGATTTGTGCACCTTGAGTAAGTAAAGATAAAATATAGGCACCCGGGGATGTGCAATAAATAAAAACTTGTACTCAATATCTGTGATAATGCACCTGGATTTGGCCTCCTTAAGAACAGACTGTAGATCTGCCTGATATTGTCTAGTTGTATCAGATTTAGTTTTGGTGTATGATGTGACATCTGACAAGAGGCAGATTGCTTCACTAACATAGACTACCTTGTCTTGTAAAACAATCCCTCCCCCCTTGTCAGCCTGTCGTATGACAAGATCATCTATTTTTTGCAATTCCCTCATTGCAGACTCTTCATCCAGAGAGATGTTCCTCTTGTAAGGTTTACTTGATTGCTTCTTACATAGTTGTTGAAAATCGTGATTAACCAAACTATAAAAAGTATCAATATAATTCCCCTTATGTTGGTAAGGGAAAAAAAGAGACGAGTTTAAAAGGTGATTGGACAATAGGACAACCTTTACCATTCACAATATAGTAGAACCATTGGCAACACCTGAATTAGTCATATTGTGAAAATCCAGGCCCTCATTTGATTCTGACCATAACACAGCCAGATCTTCTAGTTGAGCATACTCTCTAACATCAATGATAGGCTTACATTTATTCTCATCATTTTTCAATATAAAAACCTCTTTAATGTGAATAGTTATTTTTCAATATATATTCAATAATATTGACTGGAACTGGCAGGTGTGTCATCTAAATTGAGAAAGTGCTCAACGGCCTTGAGACCCTTTGCATGGTCAATACATGTGTACAAAGATTGTACACATGTATTGACCATGCAAATGGTCTCAAGGCCATTGAGCACTTTCTCAATTTAGATGACACACTTCTGCCAGTTCAGCGGGTGTTTCTACTCAATATTATTGAATATATATTGAAAAATAACTATTTTTTATTTGGACACACCTATCTCCCGACCTGTGGCACGGCCATGGATACCAGGTTTGCCCCCAGCTATGCCAACCTCTTCATGGAGTTTTGGGAAACCACATACATCTGGACCAATGCATGTCTGCGGGTGAACCTGCTATTCTATGGCTGTTACACTGATGATCTCCTGATCATCTGGGACAGAGATGAAGGTAATCACCATTTGGCCCTTGAGGAATTCAATACCAATACTCTTGGACTAATTTTTACTTATCAAAGTCATCCTAGTAAGATCTTTCTGGATCTGGTACTTTCGGTAGATGCTGATGATAATATAATACAAACGAAGGTACATTTCAAGGAAGTAGCATTTAATGGGTATTTACTTTCGAATAGTAGCCACCATCCAAAATGACTACGTAATATCCCACTGAGTCAATTTAATAGACTCAGACGTAACTGCTCTTCTGATCTTATTTTTGAAGAACAATCATGCAGACTGATTTCCCAGAAATCCTCTGAAGAAGTCGCAGACTGCGACGAAATGCGTTAAGGAAGTATCTTGTACCCGATACTACATCATCAAGCAGCAACACGATTGTTCCGCGAGTATTACATTGGCTGTTAGCAGTGAAGCAATTCATCTAGCTCGGGACATTCTCCACTTCAGGACTGGTGATTTCCTACTGAAGAGCTGTGGATGCAGTCCAGGGACAGCTCTTCTACCTCGTTGGTGGTGTTAATTATGCACAACTGCTTGTTTTGATTTTAAGTCTTGTAAGTGCGCTTTATACCCTTGTTCACCCCTTCCCTATCTAAATAAATTTCATATTGCGGTCTCTTTTTTTCTTTTTATATATACAGTATATATATAATTGGAGACGAGAAATAAAGAGAAGGTGCCACAATAGTGCATTACCCTTCATCAGTACTTGTCATTGCTAATTGCAGATTTGGAGGTGAATAATTGCCCTCATAAAAGACCAAGTGTGTGATCACAATATTGTTTCATTAAATTCCGCATAAAAGAGTCCGTATGCAACAGGCACATGGGACCATACAAATAATAAAAAACAAATCAATTCTTTTTTTCTTGCCTCCACAATCTCCTAAATATATGATGGCACTGCAGTAAACATTGAGGATTTCTTAACTGCAGCGCTGACCTTGAAAGCATACTGTATTCAAGTGGACGGTTTGATTTCACTGAGTATTTGACTCACATATTAACTGTTCAAGTGCCCAAAAAGTTTTTTGTTCCCAAAATGTCCACATCCGGTGGCTGCGGGGGGTGGTGGTGCTATGGGGGGTGGCGGTGCTGCGGGGGGGGTGTGCTACGGGGGTGGCGGTGCTGTGGAGGGTGTGCTACGGGGGGGGCGTGATTGAGGTAGGTGGTGCTACAGGGGGCGGGTGGTGCTACGGTGGCTGGCGGTGCTGTGGGGTGGGGCCCGGTGGCTGCAGGGGGTGGCAGTGCTACGGGGGGGCGGTGCTGTGGGGGGGCAGTGACAGCGGGGTTGGTGGTGCTAAGGGAGATGGCGGTGCTGCTGTGGCGGTAGCGCGGGGGGGCAATGACTGTGGGGGGCCGGCGGCAGGTCACAGCAGTTGCCGCCAGCCTCGCTGCAGGCACCTGTCTGTCCCACGCTGCTGCTCACGCTCGCGCCGGGCCTCCCTCTCACGCCGGCGCGCCGAAAGCTTAGCCCAGCTGACTTCCGACGCTGCCATCAGAGAGACCGGCACCGGGTGCAGCCATATTGCATTTTTGGGGGGGTTTTTAACGGGCACGCAGGCGGCCCGGGCGGCGGGCCACTTGACTCATGGGACCCAGGATGCCAACACCAGCAGTCCCCCCCGTTGGTGGCCCTGTTTATAATGAGCGAGGCTTCCCTCCAATAATTGGGTCTGCATTATGAGTGAGACTTTTCTCAATTGAGTGAGTCTGCCTTACAATGAGTGAGACCTCTCCACTGAGTGGGTTTGCCTTTTAATGGATCAACCTGCCTTATAATGATTGAGATGTCCATTAAGTGAGTTTACCTTATAATTAGTAAGACTTCCAAGTGAGACATCTCCAATGAGTGAGACTTCCTACAAATCTGCATTATAATGAGTGAGACTTCCCTCCATTTAGTGGGTCTGTCTTATAATGAGTGAGACTTTCATCCACTGAGTAAGACTGACGAATAATGAGTGAAACGTCTCTCCAATTTGTGAGTCTGCCTTATAATAAACGAGTATGTCTGGATTATACTGAGTTAGACTTCTTTCCAATGAGTGAGACTGTATTATGAGTAAGACTTCTGTTCAATGAGTGAGTCTGCCTAATCATGAGTGAGACTGCCTTACAATAAGTGAGACTTTCCTCCAATGAGTAAGTCTGCCTAATGCGGGAGACCTCTTTAATGAGTGAGACTGCCTTATGGTGAGTAAGACTTTTCTCCAATGAGTGAGACTGCATTATAATGAGTGAGACCCTCCAATGAGTAGGAATGCTTAATGAGCTAGACTTTCCTCATATTAGGGAGACTGCCTTACAATGAGACTTCTCTCTATGTTGTGATTTTGCGTGATAATAAATTAGACTTCCCTCCAATTAGTGAGTCTGAATTATGAGTGAAGCTTTCCTCCAATGAGTTAGTCTGCCTTATGAGTGAGTTTGTAATAAATGAAACCACTCCAGTGAGTCTGTATTATAATGAATGATATTTCCCTCCAATAAGTAAGACTGCCTTATAATGAATGATACTTTCGTCAGAGTAAGACTATTTTATGAGTGAGACTTCTCTTTCAATGTGTGTCTGCCTTATATTAGTAAGAATGATTTATAATGAATGAGGCATCCATCCAATGAGTGAGTCTGGCTTATGTTTGAGATCTCCTTCCATTGAGTGAATCTGCAATTTAATGAGTGAGACTTCCCTCCAATGAGTAAGACTGCTTTATAATGAGTAAGACATCCATTTTTAATGAATGAGACTACCTTATAATGAGTGAGAAACCTCCAATGAGTAAGACTGCTGTATAAGTGAGACATCCCTCCAATGATTGTTATGATTGATACTTTCCTCCAAGTAGAGTCCACCTTATAAAGAGTGAGTCTGCATTATAATATACTGTATAAGACTTTCCTTCCCTGTATCTGCATTATAATATATAAGACTTCCCTTCCATGTATCTGCATTATGAGAGACTTCCCTCCAATTAATAAGCCTGCCTTATGAGTGAGGCTTCTCTCCATTGAGTGAGTCTGGCATACTAGTGAGACTTTCCTCCAAATAGGGAGACTAAGTGTATGAGTAAGACTTCTCTCCAATGCGTGGGTCTGCCTTATAATATGTAACACTTCCCTTCTAAAAGTATGAATTATGAGTAAAGACTTCCCTCCAATGAATGCCTGCCTTAAGATGACTTCCCTCCAATGAGTGAGACTTTCCCACAATGAGCGAGACTGCCTTATCAAATGAGTCAAACTTCTCTCCAGTACCTGAGTGTGCCTTATGAGTGAGACTACCTTATCATAAATGAGATCCCCCTCCAATGAGTAAATACAGTAGGGCCCCACTTTATGGCGCTCCGCTTCACGGCGTTCCGCTCACACAGCGTTTCCCAAGGTATACCCATATTCATTAGGTTCGGCGGTTGTTCCGATTTTCCGGCGCTTTTCGGCATGACGTGCACAGAAGCAAAGTATCCGGCTGTCACTAAACAACAGTTTTAGTGCGTGCGCAACTCCTTGTCAGATGCCATTTGTCAGCGAAACAGTCGGTTTACAGCTCTGCATCTCTGTTTACAAAAGGTACAATACAGTACAGTAGGGCCCCGCTTTACAGCAATTTCCGCTTTACGGCGGCGGCATGGAACGGAACCCGCCGTATGAGCGGGGCTCTGCTGTAATAATAATAGCATGTTCTTGTATAGCGCTGCTAGTTTTACGTAGCGCTTTACAGAGACATTTTGCAGACACAGGTCCCTGACCCATGTGCCTGGGGCACAGGGAGATAAAGTGACTTGCCCAAGGAGCTGACACCGGGAATTGAACCAGGTTCCCCTGCTTCAAAGGCTGCGGCCCCGCTGGCGCTGACCGCGCTCATGCTTGAGAGCGGTGACGTTACCAACTCTCTAAGCATGAGCGCCGGGTGTCCTGCCTATTTTGCAAGCGCACGCGGGGGTGGGCGGAGTGGCGTTGCAGGCAAGTTGAGCTCGCTTGAAAGTCAATTTTTTTGTTTACTCAAGCGCCAAGCTTGGGTGAGCGTACGTGCCCGCGCACGAGCGAGCACGCACCGCGTGAGTGGGGGCGGGACAATTTGAATTGCCGAAACTAAAGTCGCCAAGCGCCGCGCGCTAGCGTGGCCGCAGCCAAACTCTGTGCCAGTCAGTGTCTTTAGTCTTTGAGCCACTCCAACCTAAATTATAAGGCAGACTCATTTATTGGAGGTTGGTCTCGCTCATAATGTATGAGTGTGACCTCACTCCAATGAGTGAGTCTGATTTATAATTAGTGAGACTACATTATGTGTGGGATGCCTGTAATGAGTTGGACTTGCTAATAAATGTGACTGCCACTAGTGGCTGTTGAGCGCATATTAAGTAGTGTTTAGATCGGGTGCTCTGGTGGTACCGCCTACTCAATGATCACGTGACGGTAGGAACCCCTGCACAAGGACGCGCGTACTCCGGTTACGCGCTGTCAGAGGGACATCATCACTGTGCGCGCTGGGGGGGGACACGGAAAAAGACTGAGGGAACCCGGAGCGCGGAGTAACCGGGTGAGCGAAAAGGGAGTGGGGCGAGAGGTAGAATGTGGGGGGGGGGGAGGGGGTGAGAAGAGAATGGGACTATTGAGAGGGGGGGGGAGAAGGGAGTGGGGAGAGAAAATGGAGTAGAATGGGGGGAGAGGGAACATGGAGTAGAATAGGGAGGGGGGCGAGAAAAAGGAGTAGAATGGGGGGCTGTCTGTGCCATCAGCGCCATCAGCATCCCTTTAACTCCAGGAATCCCATGCTTAATCCGCATTGTGTTGTGTCCCTGCTGATGTTTTACTGTTATAATTAGGTAACTGATCACTTTAAAGTTCCCAGTAATTGCTAGTTTTCCCAAATTACGTCATCTGAAAAAAGTAACTCACAGGAAACTCTTGGTGATTTATTCTGATAAATTGGTGCTTTAATATGACTGTTTCCTAATGCACAGGTAATTATTTGACGGGTATCTTTATTAGACTGTGATTGCTAGGGTTAGAAATGTCCCACTGATCATAACTAATAAATAATTTAACCCACTTCAGGCTCCGCTTCCAACTGCCCCTCCCAGCGCCCCCTGGCACCATGGCCCCCAAAGACCTCATGACCAACTCCCATGCCAAGTCCATCCTGAATACCATGAATTCGCTGCGCAAGAGCCGGACGCTGTGCGACGTGACGCTGCGTGTGGATCAGACAGATTTCCCTGCTCACCGCATCGTACTGGCTGCTTGCAGCGATTACTTCTGTGCAATGTTCACCAGCGAGGTGAGGAGCCGCAGGAGTTGGGTTACTACGAGAATTCATCAGGCAGAATCCACCACATATTCAAATGATTCTTCACACTGAAGAATCATCCATCAATCATTTTACTGGAGCAGTGCTAAGTAAACGGACCATTGCTTCTGTGATTAATGCAGGGGCTGCAATTCTTAGGAAATCGTTATAGTACATAAGTACAGTATAACCTAAAAAAAAGAATTGTGTATATAAAAATGTATTTATAAAATGTTTTACCAGGAAGTAATACATTGAGTTACCTCTTGTTTTCACGTATGTCCTGGGCACAGAGTTATGATGACAGATACATGGTTACATAGACGAACAGGGTTACACATTGTATATAATGACATTGCATTAGGTGAACAGGGTTGTAGATTAAATATGAAGATATTGCATGAACAGTTGAAGATAGAGTAAGTTTTATAGGCGTATGTAACAGTTACAGACCACATAAAAATGTGAGAGAGCTTATTTTTTTAAAGAAATTAGACTTGTGCTGGGTTTGGGAGTCTCGGCTAGATTGTTCCAGTTGTGAGGTGCCAGAGGAGTAGCCGGATACTTTGTTGTACCGTGGGACCATGAAAGTCCCTTGTAGTCAGATCTCAGATAAGTGCTGCATGTGGTAGGGGTGAGGAGCTTGTTTAGATATGGGGGTAGCTTGCCCAAGAAATTTTTGAAGGCAAGACAGGCGAGATGAACTTTGCGCATAGACTCAAGTGATGACCAATCTCGTTCTTTGAGATTTTTGCAGGGATGTGTGTTGTCATTACATTGGAGGAAAAAGTGGCATATTGAATTGTAGAGGGTGTCTAGTTTGCGAAGGTGCTGTGCCATATACTATGTCCCTATAGTCTATAATTGGTTCTAGCATCTGTTGTACAATGTGTTTTGTGACCAGCGGGCTTATGGAGGATTTGTTCTTATAAAGTATGCTTAGTTTGGCATAGGGTTTGGTTGTCAGGGTATCAATCTGCAATCCAAATGTTAAATGTGTGTCAAACCATATGCCCAGATATTTAAAATTGGTAACAGGGACAAGGATGGTGTTAGAGCTGGTTCTTATCTGAAGCTCAGCCATTGGTAGCTCTAGAAATTTAGTCTTGATCCCAAATACAATTGTTACAGTCTTGCCAGTGTTTAAAAACAGTTTGTTTTGAGACATCTAATTTTCAAGTCTCAAAAAATCAGATTGAAGTACGTGTTCAAGTTCGGAAAGGCTAGGGATGTGTGCATGTCATCTGCATACATGTTTATTGAAGCTCCCTTACAAGCTGTAGGTAGATCATTGATGACCACTGAGAAGAGCAGGAGCCCCAGAACAGAGCCTTGCGGGACACCGCAGGTGATATCCAAGGGTTGGAGTTAATGCCCGAGACACGTGTTGGGATTAACCTGATAGGTAGGAATGAAACAAGTTTAAAGCATGCTTCCCTATTCCAGAGCACTGAAGTTTGTTTAGAAAGATAGCATGATCAACAGTATCTAAAGCCCTGGCAAAATCTAGACATATTGCACCAGTAAATTGTTAGTTACATTCCACACTGAAACTCTTTGCAAATCCCTAAAGGGTGAGGGTGCTGGCCTCTGCCCCCACTTCTGATGCCCCGTTACTCCCCACAGCTTTCGGAGAAGGACAAACCCTATGTGGACATCCAGGGTCTGACCTCGTCCACCATGGAGATCCTGTTGGACTTTGTGTACACGGAGACTGTCCACGTGACAGTGGAGAACGTGCAGGAGTTGCTGCCAGCGGCCTGTTTACTACAGTTGAAAGGTGAGAAACGGGGGGAGAGATCTACTTAACATTTACACAGCTGATCGGGAAGAGCAGAGACCCACTTAACATCACAGCTGAGAGGGGAGGAAAGGGCAGAGCAAAGAGGTCCCTTTTATATTAAGTGTTGCAGGTTTAATTAATATTCCTTTATCACTGTATATTTTGGCATCTTGTACATTTGGTTATTACTCTACTATATTACAGTATAGTCCGTAACGCTCTTGGTGTCTGTTTGTCACAGAGGGGAAAGGTTTGGAAGATGTTGGGCAGTGTGGGATTACTTGCGTTTCTCAATTTTGATCTGTGTAAAATGCAAGTCTACTGTACATCTCCTTTAATATCCTGATTTAGCCTAAAATGTTTCAAATCCTAAATGTATACATGTTGCATGTGTTTTGCGTGTCCACACTGAGCCTTAGGCTCTGCAGATTAAGCGGTTGGATGCACCAGGGACTGGAGCCAGCTGCAGGTTAAAGTGTGAGCTGTGTCCCCTGCAGGCGTGAAACAGGCGTGTTGTGACTTCCTGGAGTCTCAGCTCGATCCATCAAATTGCCTGGGGATCCGAGACTTTGCGGAGACTCATAGCTGCCTGGACCTGATGCAGGCAGCAGAGGTTTATAGCCAGAAGCACTTCCCGGAGGTGGTTCATCACGATGAGTTCATGCTTCTGCACCAGGAGGAGGTGGAAAAGCTGATCTGCTGTGATGAGATTCAGGTACCACAGGGGAGTGTATGACGTCCCTGAAGTCCCTCTTTTCCTGTGCACTTTCTCACCTTCTCCCTCACTCTGCTCTTGCTTGTTCTCTTTTCAGCACCCTGACACAAACTAAGCCTTTCAAGACATGGACTCTGTCCGATTTTTACAATTGATTCCTCCCTGGTAAACACAGAGGCAAAGAATTTGTTTAATGCCTCTGCTTTTTTCCTTCTCTCCAATAATCTGCCTGCCCATCTCACACTGAAAGGGTCCTATATTTTCTTTAATCTTTTTGTTTATTGAGGTATTTAAAGAACGTTATTAATGTTGTGTGTTAGATTGTCTGCTCATTGCGTTACCCGTATCCCTGTAGATAGACTCGGAGGAGCCTGTGTTTGAGGCTGTGATAAACTGGGTGAAACACTCCAAGCAGAAGCGAGAGAAATCCCTGCCTCAGCTCCTGCAGTACGTGCGCATGCCCCTGCTGACCCCGCGTTACATCACAGATGTCATTGACACTGAGGTACAGGGTGTCACTGTCCCCTTCCGTTTTTTTTTTTTTTTTTAATGTAGGAAGT
The DNA here is from genome assembly GCF_040206685.1 of Ascaphus truei. Classification (NCBI taxonomy): domain Eukaryota; kingdom Metazoa; phylum Chordata; class Amphibia; order Anura; family Ascaphidae; genus Ascaphus; species Ascaphus truei. The sequence continues at coordinate 25,273,958 of NC_134491.1, forward strand.
CATCCTGTAGAATGTGGTCTTTACTGTCTGTCACTGTGTGACATGTCTCGTCTTTTCCAGTCCCTGATCCGATGCAGTTTGCAGTGCAGGGACCTAGTGGACGAAGCAAAGAAATTCCACCTGCGGCCAGAGCTGCGAAGCCAGATGCAGGGACCCAGAACCCGGACACGTCTGGGTTAGTCTGGAGGTCACTTGCAAGGAGTGGGGACATTAGTCTTTCCCATTTGTCACATAAGGCAAACCTGTGAGCACGTGACCTGCATAAAGGGTTAATACATGGCTCTCAAAGGTCTCTCAAATGAACAATATCTCCCTTCAATCCGAACCCATATACCATCTGTCACGAATAGCACACAAGTGAGCACATGACTTAGATATGCAACCATGGTTAATACACATGGCTACTCTAGCCAAGTCCACTTTCTGCTGCGCAAGGTACTTTCAATGAGTTAATATTCCTCAATTGCATTCATGTCTATCCACGACCCAAGAAATATGCAAAATATGTAAATTAATATCTACCAGGATCTTGGGTCCCGGTTTATTATAGATAAAACTATGCACTTAACACACACATCTGTTGTAGAAAAATGTGTCCGAAAATGTAAGTACTCTCTCCAGAGCGTGCAACAGTTTATTCAGAGCCCCAAAGCATCACTTATTAAATGCGTATACATATATACATACATACCCAGTGCTTAGATTGCAGAAAAAGGATTACAAGAACTTTAAATTACAGTAAATGCATTTTTCTTGGATTTTGGCGGGGGGAGGTTTGTTTTTTTTTCTCCCCCGCCCCTCCCCCCCGTGGGAATACATCCGGTTATCATTTATGACCTTCTACACGTGTCACTTTTAGTGGGCCATCTGTGATAGGCCCCCCCAATTTAGTCCTCTCTGAAGACCGGCACAGACCCAGGAAAAGTTTTCACCTGTCATAAACCCAATACATTGAGTTTAAAAATACAATCTTTTATTACATTAATCCCTGAAGCACCAGATTGATTAAAATACATAATATCTCATGATATTATCATGACACCATCCATTGGAGACACTGTTATGTTTCTGTTTCCCAGGTGCTAATGAGGTTCTTCTTGTTATTGGGGGATTCGGCAGCCAACAATCTCCTATAGATGTGGTGGAGAAATTTGACCCAAAGACCCAGGAGTGGGGTTTCCTCCCGGTGAGTAACCTCTCCAATTCCCCTAACGAGCTTTCGTCCGGTGACTGGGTGATACCTTCCTTCCCCACAGTGACGCTTCTTTTTAAAGCTGTATGAACATTGAAGCCTCTGTCTTTTTGTGAATTAAACCTGTGCTGTGTCCACATAATGTGTCATTGACCATGTGCCAGCAGCTCCATGACGCGTGCTCTTCCCACTCCAGAGTGTCACTCGTAAGCGTCGCTACGTGGCCACAGTGTCCTTAGGTGACCGTGTCTACGTGATTGGCGGGTATGATGGGCGCTCACGGCTTAGCTCGGTGGAGTGTTTGGATTACACCTCAGAGGAAGATGGCGTCTGGTACTCGGTGGCCTCCATGAATGTGAGGAGGGGACTGGCAGGGGCCACCACACTGGGAGGTTAGTAGTTGGCAGTGGAAAAATGCACGTGCTCACTCTGCACTTGGGCTCATGCGGAATGGAACCTTTCACAGGTGCTGTCCAGCCGCCTTCTGTTTCACCCCTAAGATACGTGGTTAGGAGTTTTGGGGACACGGTATTTAGGGAAAAGATTAGCCCCGGTTACCTTGGCGGGAAAACGGCAAGTGTCTAAACGGCGGCTGCAAAATGTCCTAGACCGTGGCTCATGCCATTTAATTACAAGTATTCTGTGTAACATGTTTAGTGAGCTGTATACAGGAAGAGAAATAATAACAAAACAATCCGCGTGTGTATAATGTGCAGCCGCTGAACATGGGGCTTCTCGGCCCCTCTCTGTACCTGGGGGAGGGGGGCACAGCTCTAACTGTGGTGGTTGCTGTCTGTCTGCTTGGGCAGGTGCTCTCAAGCATTTGGGGTTACTGTTTTCAGGAGTGGATGAGATGTTGCCCTCATGGAGGCGGTGAGGTAGCTTCCTCTCACTTCATTAATGGAGCATCCTTTTCTCCAGATATGATCTACGTCTCTGGTGGGTTTGACGGGAGCCGGCGTCACACGAGTATGGAGCGTTATGACCCCAACATTGACCAGTGGAGCATGCTGGGAGATATGCAAACAGCGCGTGAGGGGGCAGGGCTCGTTGTGGCCAATGGAGTCATCTACTGCCTGGGTGAGAAGTCTGGGTTTAGCAGAGAGATCAGGGAGAAGATTTGTTCTCCCCTGCTTAAAGGGAGGCCATCTACTGTATGGTTTGCCATATAATCCAGAGCTCCCTGTACCGCACCACTCGCCATCTAATCCCAGCTCCCTGCACACATTGATCCACCTCTCGATACTTGGCATCACTCCTTTCTTATGCCCCCTGCTGTGTACCTCGCTTATGGACTCCCTTTGTGTTTCAGGAGGTTATGACGGACTAAACATACTGAGTTCTGTGGAACGGTATGATCCTCGCACAGGCCACTGGAGCCATGTGACACCCATGGCCACTAAACGTTCAGGTGAGAGGCTACCACTCCCTATCATACACTCAGACATGCACTTAACAATCTGAATGTCCTAACCGTTTAATCCATTGGTATTCACTGTCTGCCTATATTTATGGCTCTGCGCTCGTCTCTCACTCGTGTAATATCCCCACTCCTGGCCTATGGCTGCAGGTGCTGGCGTATCTCTGCTGAATGATCACATCTATGTGGTGGGCGGGTTTGACGGCACTGCACATCTCTCCTCCGTTGAGGCCTACAACATCCGCACAGACTCCTGGACCACGATGACCAGCATGACTACACCTCGCTGTTACGTTGGAGCAACAGTGCTGCGCGGGAGGCTGTACGCCATCGCTGGGTGTGTATCGAACTGATAATTAGCCAATCGGAGCGCTCTGAGAACCCAAGTAGGAGTGTAAGAACCTCAGACATATCTGATTGGCTCAGGTTGTTATGGATACACTGTACACTGTTCCATTCACCCACAAAAGACCACACCTTCAATACGAAGTACAGTTTTGGGCGGAGGGGAGGAGGGAGGGTGTGAGTCAGGAAAGGGGGGGTGGAGGGATTGATGGAGGGGGAGAGGGATTGTTGGAGGGGGGGGTAAGAGGTGAGACTGAGGGGAGAAAAATACACTTGAAGAGGGAGGGAAATAGAGGGGGCACGTGAGGTATGAAATGGGGGGATCGCGAGGATTGAAATTGGGCTCACAACACGGCCGACCAGGGGAGGGGGACACTGTAGTCTTGGGCCCCGGGAAATCTGTCTACAGCCCTGAGCACAAATATAAGATTAGTATTTCCCGATTGTCCCTGTGGCAGTGGCCACCAATGGTGTTAGGTTCCACCCTCCCTTTAAGATAGGACAGAAAGATCTACCTGTGGGAGGACCTATAAATAGCTCCTCCTTTCCTCCCCTCCTCTGTCCTACCTAACTGAGTTAGAGGTTAGTTTTTTGCTGTAATGTAGAGAGGACTTATCTGACTACTTCGTACTTGATCCACGAGAGTTGTCTGCCTGTCCCGCTGAAGCACAGACATCTGCACTCCAAGGAGTTGCTGTTACATGGGGCCGTCGGAAAGCCATGCTGCAAATAGCCGCTGAGGCTCGCAGCTCTTGAAGTCGCTTGGGCAGGTGCGAGCATGTCAAGCCAGAAGAAGCCCGACGGTGTGGAAGCACGACATAGGGGATATCGCGAGAGGTTACGATGATGTCAGCGGAGGATTTTAAAATGCTGTGCAGACAGATGCTATCGCTGCCCTGCTAGTCTGCAGAAAGATTACGGACGTGCGGAGGACAGCACATGCTGGAAAGCCTGCTCAAGTGCTGCAAAGTAAGGTGTAACTGCTGCAAGCTTACTTACCGTAACTATATAGGAACAACTTTTTTTTAAAAAGTGATTTTTGTAAGCTTGTTGGATCCTAGCCAGGATATATCATGGATACAAGCGCCACAAAGAGTGTTGTTGTTAAAGTCCCAAAGTAAGCCCCAGAGAGAAAGTAGTACTAGTGTGATTTTTGTTTTATAGAAGAGATGACTGTAATTATGAAGATTCATATGTCAGTACTCCAGGACTACAACAGGAGGATACTGTGACCAGAGCACCTACAAAACCGACTGTCAGGAAAAAGGCCCCAGTTCAGCTAATGTCGGATTTCATCTTGTGAATGAAGGAAGCGGTAACCCAGTGGCATTAAGGCAGACTCTTCGAAATCGCATTGAGGCTGAAAGCGGGCAAGATTGTATAGTATCCTGGAAAGACCGCAGGACTCTTTCTTAAGAGGATGAGCGATTCAGCAGAATGGAGCTGGAAATGCAATCGAGGAATGAGAAAAAAAAAATAGGACAAGCTCACGACGTGTGTGTGTGTGTGTGTGTGTGTGTGTGTGTGTGTGTGTGTGTGTGTGTGTGTGTGTGTACACACAAAGTATACCGCATCAACACAGTACGTAACTGTTGCACAAAAACTGTCTTAGTATATGGTATTATATCAATAGACAGTGGTGCTAAAGGATAATAAATGTGTAATGCAACAAAAAAGCATCCTTATGAAGAAGCACGTGGGCATACCAAATGAGTGATAACAATACAAAATGTATTAATGTAGGTTTAAAAACAAGGGGAGAAGGATTAAAAGAGGACGGGGACTCGCATCTACCAATACATATGTTCCATGAGGCAAAGGCACGTAAAATGGTCAAGATATACACCAAAGGTAGTCAACATACACAGGTAGCGCTATAACAAGCATGCGTCTATTCCATTACACAAACTGCAGATTTGTGCACAAAACATGAGATAACCGTTGTTGAGTCAGTAGATGCAAAAATGGAGGCAGTATTGCCCAAAATTAAAGATGCAGATACATCACCATTAGAGCGTAGGTGTAAAAGACCAAAATACAAATAGCCAGGGCCTCCTGTAGTGGAAAAAGGTAGGGGTCCCACTCCACAGACTCCCACTCAACGCGTTTCGACTAAAATGGTGTGATGGTTATTACTCTCTGACAAGGAGAGCAGCTGTGTTGTTTAGTAGTAGGTCGCTTGTGACATCACCGCTGCGTTGCAGAAGCAGCAAGACGGTGGACATATGAACAAAAGCCCCGAATGTTACCGCAAAGGAGTTATTAAATAGCTGAACTGCTAAACAGAATCAAGGACTTATATTTCTAGTCTACATCTCCCTGAACAATCAAGGAATGAGCTTTCACTTGAGGCGTCATCCACCTTTGTTCTAGAGCTCAGACCCGCTTTTCAAAACAGTAAGAGAGCGCTTACAGATAGAGGACGAGCCTTCCCCTTAAGAACCTAGGGAACGCCTACATAGTGAACCAAGATTTTTTCTGCTTCACGATGTAGTGAAGGATATGATCACGGTAGAATGGTCCCAGCCGGATGAAGATGCCGTCTCCTTTTTGAGATGCTATGAACAGGTGGATGTAGAATGCCTTGAAGAAACCATTTACTTCGGCAGGCACAGCCTGCAGGCCTTCTATAGCCATAACATCTGTGTCAAGAGCAATGAAGTTTATGGATTGCTAATATGGAGGTGGCTCTGGATAGGAAGGTTAAATGAACCCAGATAGTGGGAGCACTCGCTGAACTTAAAATGACAGTGGATTTTGTAGTGGAAGTATCGCTGGATTCAGGAAGATTATTGACAATGTCCGTCGCAGCCAGAAGAGTGTTTTTGGTTACAGCTTTGGCAGACCGGTTCATCCTCCAAAGGACCATCTCTGTTCAATTCCTTTCGATGGACACTATTTATTTGGCAGGAAGTTAGATTCCAGCGTTGAGAGTGCCTCTGGAGGCAAAAGTCTGTTCCTACCACAGGAAAGGAAAAGAAGACTTAATGCCCTAACTTCCAATATGAACGAGAGGGCTAAAAGCCGAGGTATAAGAATCTACAGGCCCGGAAGGGGGTACTCAAGTACGGCTTACTGGCACGAAGGCCAAATGCTCTTTCATAGTCCAGGAAGATGTGGTCCCTCATATACAGCGAATAGGAATTCGCATGAGATGATGGGAGCTCGAACATCCCATGTAGAAGGAAGACCGGCAACTATTATGAATTTCTGGGTGTTCAATGCGGTCTGCAGAGGGTACTGTCGGGATTTCAAGACCATACCGGCAAGACAAAAGTTTATAAGAGTATGAAAAAACAAACTTGCCAGATAGGCATTAACCAGCAGCTTATTGATGGCCTTCCGATCCAAGCAGCTATCTACTCGCCAATGTTCCTTGTAAAAAGGCCAACGTCACATGACCCTGCAGCGTCATTTGACACAGCTCTGAGGTAGGGAGGGGGGGCACGGGCGATGCAGCAGGGAAGACTGGGGCACAGCACAAAAGGTTTGCGCTCCCCTGCTCTACAATATCAGGTCTGGTTGGTACTTATGACAGATGTAGGTGGCACAGGCTGTGGTGCCCAACTCAGGACCGAGAGAAGCCCAAGGAAAATGGCCATTGGAAGTCACGACACGTCAGCAATCAAACATTAATCACAACAGTTCCAATGGTGCAATTTAAATATCCGGTCAGACAACTGTACTACGGTGACCTACATAAGGAAGGACAAAGAGCCCCATGCTCCTACAGAAGACATGCCTCGATTATTCCTTGGGCAGAATGTCATCTGACACAGCGATTCATATCGCAGGCAAAAGTATCATGTGCTCTAACGGATGCCCCTTTCTCAAGCTTCAGACATGGATCTAATGTTAAAAGCAGTCCTGTTGATAACCGTAACGTTGGCATGCAGGATTGGTGAATTACAAGACTCATCTGTAAAATAACTTTTTTCCTTATTTCCCATCAAGACTCCTACGCACTGAATGAGATCAGCTCTCAGACAGAAGGCACCAGCAAGGAACTGACTCTTCCCGCTCCCTGCTTGTTCAGGAGAGGGGTCTGTCTGCCGCGTGTACGCACGCATTTACCATTTTATTGAATGAAGTACAGTAAAAGCCAAAGCACATTTAGAAATATCATGTTGATAAATATCAACATGACTATACAAATGTCTTTTTTAATGAGAAATGTAATGTTAAAAAAAAAAGCTTATAATAGTAATCCCCCTCAGAACAGGGCATTATTGGCCAATAAAGACCTGGCTGGGTTACCTCGGCTATGCCCCGGGCTTTCGACTCTTCCAGCCAGGCCATTATTGGCATGCTCTGGCAGGTAGGTCCTGCAGTCAATTGTCACCACTTAAATATGATCCTTTAAGTGACAGTGTTGTGATTTATTCTAGGACACCAACCACCCCCCTCCCTCGTATCTATGTACTAGTTTGGCAAGTCCCATTGGTGATCACTGACATGAGGACATCTTGGAAAATAGAAAATTGATACCCAACTTACTGTAATTTTATTTTCTTAGTCAATCCATGGCAGTTTTGACCAATTCCCTCCCAAAGTTTAGATCTAAAATATTGTTTCTAGTTATATATTTCGGCCTTTGTACTGAGACTACCTAAGGAGGAAAGGAGGGGGCTATTTATAGGTCATCCCACAGGTAGAGCTTTCTGTCCCAACTCAGCTGGAGGGTGGCATTTAACCCTTTGGTGCACACTGCCATGGATGGACTCTCCTAGGAAAAGAAAATTACAGAAAGTTGGGTATCGGCTTTCTATTTCCATTCAAGTGAATTAAACATAGGTTAAATGTGATGGACTTGTCCTTTTGGTTTTTACCCCCAACCTTCTTTTAATATGGAACTGTAATTCAAAGGGGAGGTCAGCTCACATTCTATTATCAAACACGGCGACCCTAAGTTATAGCTTGACACATCTGTTCATCGCATATTCTTCTGTTTTTTTTCCAGCTACGATGGGAATTCCTTGCTGAACAGTGTTGAGTGTTATGATCCTGTCGTCGACAGCTGGGAGGTGGTGACATCGATGGCCACTCAGCGCTGTGACGCTGGTGTCTGTGTCCTGAGGGAGAAGTGAGCAACTCCAGCTGTAATTAACAATTATTAACCTCCCCCTCGCTGCTGGCAGTGGTGGCTATGAGATTTACTCCTCAAGGATGACCTATAGGAAAGTAACCTTGTTTATACAACAGTAGCAGAAGGAGCTGTCCCCATCATGGGATGACAAGATGTGATCTCGCACATGCAGCAAGAAGATTGATCAAGTCTATTCTGAATGGCTCTAGGGGCAGGCTTTGCAGAGGCAGAGATTGACCCCTTTTTTAATCCTCATACTTTGTGACTTCTGTTGTCTAGGATGAAGGGTAGAAGACTATTCTGTGATACTGAGGTTGTTTACAGGTGGTGGGGACAGCACCGTGCCCTTCCAACAATTTTATTATTATTTTTGCATCGGAGCAGAATCCCCCGATTTTATGATGAACCTAATGCTTCTGCTGCACAAGGTTTAATAGCACGTGGCGATGCCATACCTGTCCACCAGGAAATGTGCTAACAGCTTTTCTGGCATGGACAAGGAGAGCCATACAGTGCAGCTCAAACAGTACTGAACTCTGAACCACACACTGACTGGGAAGGAGAACTGTAATTGAGGGAGAGTTTGGGCTATTTTACTGGGGTTTACAAAGCTTACAAGTTAATCTGTTTGCTTCCTAAGGGGCATAGTATTACTGTGTATCTTGGATCTGCAGGATCAGCACGGATTGCCAACGGAAGGATCTGCTCTCCACGGGAGAAAAAAATAAAAAATACAGCCTTTTCCTGTCTGGTGGTTCTGTCCTGCCATTTAAAAACTGTTTATCCGCCCTGTACCTTGCTGAGCAGATCCTGTTGTTGCCATATACGTAATTATGCCTTCAATTATTTTTCCAAATGGGCTTGATCAGAAAAGGGGCCACAAGTTTATTGTATTTTAATTTGATACATGGAAAATATAATATTTAAACAGTTTACAAGCATCTTATACCATATAAATTCAAATACAATTGAGTTTCAATGTGAAAATCTGTACTTGTTGGCTTTTGTAACTGGTATGAAATTAACAGTGACAGAAAGTCCATGGGTCACACCAAGGCCTTTTGTAGGCTGGATGTGGGCTAAGCCCTGCCTGTTGAAGGCCCAGGTACAGTAACTATACATCTATTTGTATAGACATCCAACTGTAGCTGGCCAGAGCTAGGAGTCTCCCTGGTCTGCAGAGCATCACACGGTCTAATAATGTGACGATTCTATACCGTGACTCCATCCCCCTATAATTATAATGTTCAGTGATAACCACACCAAAATCCTGGCACCAGAAGGAGTAGGTTATTTACCATAATACAGGTGTATTACCTCCCCCCTCCCTCCCCATTCAATATGTGCATTAATATAATCTGCAAACTGACAAATGATTAGCTAAACTGCAGATCGAGTGCTTGCTCCGGGTTATTTAATTCAACATTTTGGGCAATGGAGTCCTGGAATATGATTGACTAGGCAGTTACAAGATACAATTGGTGGACTGCTAGAGAGGGGGCGGGGCTCAAGAGCAAGAGCCTATCAAAAGGGGAAGGGGGCCGTCACTTTGGAAATGCTTCCTACATTAGGCTCCGGTCCCAGTAACTACTACAGCACACGCCACGGCGTGCACTGTGCAATCAAGTCCCGCCCCCCCTCCCTCCTCCCCAGTCAGGCCGGTCCCAGTCCCTACCTTGTCGCACACCTTTCCCCAGCGGTGCGCGACAGGTTTTCAGGCAGGCAGGGGAATTTGAGATTAGCATTTGCGACGGAGGCGTGGCCACGCCCCCGTCGGCGGTTCAGCCAATGAGGGCGAACCAGCCGCGGTATGTCATGGCCACGCCCCCTCTCGTCGCAAGCCTTCCCTCAGACCGCCGATCGCGGTGTAGTGCTGTGCACGTCCCCCCCCCCCCCCCCCCTGGCGCGAGTGCCATAGTGAAGACTGGGGACTCACCCTAAGATACATTAAAAATGTATTTAAAACATTTTTTTTTTAAATGCTACATGTATTTTCTCATAGTACAGGACTGATTTATTAAAAAAACAAAACATGTAGGATATTGCTTGAACTGCTTTAAGAGGGGAAAAATGACAAGGGATATTTGGATCTGTGTTAAAGTCCCCGCTAGTGCTGAGCGGGCGGCGCTTGCGGAGACTTACATATATAGATATATGTAAGACCCCGCTTGTGCACACACGCTCAGCCGCGATTGGCGCTTAGGTAAACAACAAATCTATACTTACCCGCGACTCAACTACCCGCAATGCCCCGCGCCCGCATAAAAGCAGGACACCCGGCTCATGCTTGGAGCGCTTTCCACGCATGAGCGCGCTCAGTGCCAGCGGGGACTTAGCCGTATAAAAGTAGAAGAAACATCAACAGGTCAATGCCTAGCCATAATAAGTACTAGTAAAATGTATATATGAAGCTGATCTTTGAGTCGAATGATGCGGTCTGTTAACATCGCTGCCAGGGGGCCTGTTGCAACGTCTCAGAATAAAACGGAAACGCGCACTTGTGAATTTCGCGTTTCTTTACCACATATTTGCAGTACTGAAAATGAGGGCAAAATGCCCACACAAAACATGGCTTCCGTGGAGTAGTTATTGCGTCACGTGATTACACGAATACGCCCTGTTCATGTGACGTCGCCTCCGGTTCCATTACCCCTCTCTTGTCTGCTGCCGGTTAGTATGGAGCAGGGACTCGTGTCCGCGGACGGCAGGAACAGCCGGGCCGTACTGTGCCAGCGCTGCGGTTCTAAAGTGCTCCCGGCAGGATCGGCCACCCTGGCGAGGAGGGAGGTCAGTATGTGCCCCACCTGTAGCATAACTACCCGTTATTACCCGCAGGTTGTGCCGACCAACACAATTGCCCCCTGTCTTCACCTGCTCCCTGAAACATCCGCGCTCCCCCCCCCCCTATCGTTACCTACCATCTGTATTATGCCTCCTTGCCTGCCTTGTACCTGGCTCTGGATTATGTCTTCCACCCCACCTGACTATACCTGCCCTTGATAGACCCTCCTGCCTGTACTTCCCCTGGATTATACATCCCACCCCCTGTCGGTACCAGCCCCTAAATTATACACCCCACCGTCCCTGCCCATATACTTTACGCTCCACCTGGCCCTGGATTGTACCCCCCCGCGTCTGTACCCCCCCTGCGTCTGTACCCCCCCCCGCGTGTGTACCCCCCCGCGTGTGTACCCCCCCGCGTGTGTACCCCCCGCGTGTGTACCCCCCCGCGTGTGTACCCCCCCGCGTGTGTACCCCCCCGCGTGTGTACCCCCCCGCGTGTGTACCCCCCCGCGTCTGTACCCCCCCGCGTCTGTACCCCCCCGCGTCTGTACCCCCCCGCGTCTGTACCCCCCCGCGTCTGTACCCCCCCCCCCGCGTCTGTACCTGCTCCCTTGATTATACCTCTCCCCTGGCACCTGTACGCCCCCCCCCCCCCATCACCCCCATACTTGTGTAAAATACGCCTCCCGATGTAACTACGTCCTCCCTCCATTAGGAAAAAGTGCTCTTTGGTTTAGTGTTTTCCATCCACCACAACCCCCCCCCCCCCCTTGTATCTGCTGCCACGATTATATCCACACTCCCCCATCCCCCATTTTCCTGTTCCCTGGATTATTTCCCCCCTGTTCCCTGAGTAGCCCCCCCCTTGGTCATTCCCCCCCCCTTGGTCATTCTCCCCCCCCCCCCCCCTTGGTCATTCCCCCCCCCCTTGGTCATTCCCCCCCCCCTTGGTCATTCCCCCCCCCCCCCTTGGTCATTCCCCCCCCCCCTTGGTCATTCCCCCCCCCCCTTGGTCATTCCCCCCCCCCCCTTGGTCATTCCCCCCCTCCTTGGTCATTCCCCCCCCCTTGGTCATTCCCCCCCCCCCCTTGGTCATTCCCCCCCCCCCCCTTGGTCATTTCCCCCCCCCCCTTGGTCATTTCCCCCCCCCCCCTTGGTCATTTCCCCCCCCCCCTTGGTCATTTCCCCCCCCCCCCTTGGTCATTTCCCCCCCCCCTTGGTCATTTCCCCCCCCCCTTGGTCATTTCCCCCCCCCCTTGGTCATTTTCCCCCCCCTTGGTCATTTCCCCCCCCCTTGGTCATTTCCCCCCCCCCCCCCCCTTGGTCATTTCCCCCCCCCCCCCCTTGGTCATTTCCCCCCCCCCCTTGGTCATTTCCCCCGTACCTGCTCCCCCCCTCCGTACCTGCTCCCCCCTCCGTACCTGCTCCCCCCCTCCGTACCTGCTCCCCCCCTCCGTACCTGCTCCCCCCCTCCGTACCTGCTCCCCCCCTCCGTACCTGCTCCCCCCCTCCGTACCTGCTCCCCCCCTCCGTACCTGCTCCCCCCCTCCGTACCTGCTCCCCCCTCCGTACCTGCTCCCCCCTCCGTACCTGCTCCCCCCCTCCGTACCTGCTCCCCCCCTCCGTACCTGCTCCCCCCTTCCGTACCTGCTCCCCCCCTCCGTACCTGCTCACCCCCTCCGTACCTGCTCACCCCCTCCGTACCTGCTCACCCCCTCCGTACCTGCTCACCCCCTCCGTACCTGCTCACCCCCTCCGTACCTGCTCCCCCCCTCCGTACCTGCTCCCCCCCTCCGTACCTGCTCCCCCCCTCCGTTTCCTGCTCCCCCCCTCCGTTTCCTGCTCCCCCCCTCCGTTTCCTGCTCCCCCCCTCCGTTTCCTGCTCCCCCCCTCCGTTTCCTGCTCCCCCCTCCGTACCTGCTCCCCCCCTCCGTACCTGCTCCCCCCCTCCGTACCTGCTCCCCCCCTCCGTACCTGCTCCCCCCCTCCGTACCTGCTCCCCCCCTTCCGTACCTGCTCCCCCCCTTCCGTACCTGCTCCCCCCCCTCCGTACCTGCTCCCCCCCGTACCTGCTCCCCCCCCGTCTGTACCTGCGTTCTGGGTTAGGTCTCTTTCCCCCCCCCCCTCTCCTCTCTGGATTTTCCCTCCCCCCCTTGCACCTGCTCCATGTATTAGGTCCCAACCCTCGCCCCCATACCTGCTCTCTAGATTAGGTCCCGCTTCCCCCCCCCCCCCCTTTGTACCTGCTCCCTGGATAGATTTCTTCCCCCCTCTCCCCATCCTCCTGCCACTATCTCTCCTTTTCTAGATTATACCCCCCTCCCATATCTGATTCCTGGTTATTACCCCCCCTTACCTGTACCTGTGTAACATACTACTCCTGATGCAGCTGAACCTCCCATCCATGAGGAAGAAGTCCTCCTTGGCAGAGGGTTCCCACCCAGAGGGTGAGCTCCTTGTGGATCACTGGCTCGTGCACGACATGTTCACCTTTGAGAACGTGGGATTCACCAAGGACGTAGGCAGCGTGAAGTTTCTGGTGTGCGCGGACTGCGAGGTGGGACCCATCGGGTGGCACAGCCTGGAGGAGAAGACCAGCTTCTATGTGGCACTGGAAAGGGTCAACCATGAGTGAGGGTCTGTGGGCACTGACCATGAGGATGGACACGTGCAAAGACTGGATCAATAGGCTCGGTGCTCGACCAGTTTTGGGGATAGACTGAGTTCGCTGTGCTAGCCCTTGACATGGTGAGCTCCATTCTCTGCCAGTTTCTTCATGCTATGATGGAATTCTTTCAAATTGTCTTCTCCAAACGTTTAGGAATCTCGTGATTTCAGGTGAAGCTGCAGTTCTGCTGGAAGTGAGTTTGATGTTTTTTATGAGTTCCATATGCATACCTGGGGGGGAACTGAGCGCCAATCTCTGTTTCTCCAGTCTCGCTGCTGAGGAACTAGTTTAGAGCATGACACCTTCCAATCCTATCGGGACCAAATCACTGATCCGTGAAGTCTTTCTCCCCCTGCTCACATCCCTGGCAACCGCACACCACACACCCCTACACATGATCTCGCAGCCCCTAAATTTGTTCATCTTAGAGCAGGCCCTAGCCAGTGAATTCCTACAGGAGAATGAGCACAGTGTGTGGGATATATGCTTGGTGACCATGTGTATTTGCACCATCAGGAGACCGTTTTATTGTGAGGAAATAAAGTCGCGTATTGTTCACGCTGTAGGAAGCTGCCCTCGTTATTTCAAACGTTGCAAGAAGCGGCTGCAAAGAGCATCAGATGTAGGAAATAAGCGTTGGCTCTCTGTAGGGGCCACATACTACACGTCCCCTTTGTTTGTTTATCTGAGAAATCAAACATTGAGTTCATAATTTTTCCAGGACAATACAACATACATTTTGGTGTTCTCACAGTTCAGTGCTGGATAATAAATGAATTACAGATGAATCAGAGGGTTTATCACAAGTTGAGTTCATGCTGGGCGGTTTCTCCTAAACATGTACATGGAGAGCCACTCCCTCGAGTGCCACAGTCTCCCAGTGACGGATATTCGACATGTTCTGCACACTGAATCATTAATGCAGGGAGCTTAGAATCTATTAGGTGCTCTGAGATAGTGACTCACAGCAGAACTAGCAAAAGGGGGAGGGGAGGCGAAATCCTAATGATGGGGCAAGGGTGGGCTAACTAAGAGTGCTGTCTTTTAAGAGGAAATCAAAGTCCTTGTAGCGTTAAGACCTTATATAATCCCGACCAATACTCTTGACTATACGTGTAATTAGAGATGGGAACGTTTTCACTGAAATTCAAATTCGCCGCGGATCAGTCTCAAAATGGTAGATTAATTGCATTTTTTTTCTCACTGAAAAACGTCCACATGGATGCAGAATCCAACTCTGCAAACAGATTTTTTATGGGAGGGGCAGTATCTAAATGGGGGTTTATGCCATTGTGTTGCAGGGAGGGTTTGGCTGTGGGTCGGTTAGGCCTGCTGCTCAAGTACTATAGTTCAAACATACATTATTTACTTCATTAAACTTGTGGTTTAAGAGTAACAGGAAACCCGACAGAATGAAGGAATCAAATAAACGGAGTTGATTTCAGCCGGAGCCAACAGGAGCAAAACACAACCTCAACTCGCTAAAAGGGGGGTACAGGGAGAATCTACCTGGAAAGGTACTGGGTGGTGCCGTAGAAAGCTTACCCAGGATGTCTTCCACGATCCATCCGTCTCATGGTATCCTAGTATCTCGGGATAGTAGCGATTAAAAATAAAAGCGAGAAAAATTCCCACTCACATTCTTAAGTCTTGTTATCCAGCCCATAGACTCAGCATTTACACCACAATTGGACATCACTCTCTCCTGCCTCCGCTGTCTCTGTCCTGGATGAGTACCCTCACGCTAGAGCTGAACCGCTGGATCACGTGCACACATGTAGGATATTGCTTGAACTGCAGCTTTAATATCTGCTATAAGTATCAGCCAGATTATGTTTGGTCACTTCTGTGTAAATTTGAGCTCTTTTTGGTAATTGTTTTATGTATCTCGGGATAGCAGCAGCTAGATTCTCAGTTCAAATGTCCCACTAGTCTCTGACACAAAGACTAGCTTTGAACTACCGGAAAATCAAGAATGAACTGTGGAGCTCTGATCGGCTTGCATATTTTCCTAGCCTCCATCTGAAACAATGGAACACTGGGTGCTGACCAATCAGAGACCGAGGGCTTGCCCGAGAGACAGTGGTGGTGGTAAACCAGAGCCGTGGGAGGTGATCGTGCTTTAGGACAGCCCACATGAGCAGTCTTAAGAGTGGGAAATTCAAACTGACCAATGGGAATTGAGCCTGATCTAGGCAGGCTTCGGGTCCCAGTTTAAGCATGCTACCTCCTGCAGAGATATGCACCTCTGTGTCGGAAATGAACAATGGTTCTGCTTTTGGAATACATGTACCCCCAACCTGAGTCCACGCTTTTCCCCACTTTCCCAGTGTTCCGAAGCACTAGACCTAGCCCCAAATAGATAACAGCCTAAGACTTCATTGTGTGCTGGCTGGGCTGATTGACTTACCAGCCCACCACTCGAAGCCTTACAAAATACACAAAACAACTATGTATGGGGAAATACACTTGTACATGGAGGAGACGCAGCAGAATTCAGGCAAATTAAGAACACTGTAAAGTGCAAAAGCAGCACCAGGAGTAAATCAAAATCACTGACGCACAATTTTTGCTCTCTTTGCTCTCGTCATATCACACACTAATATATTACATATATATATATATATATATATATATCACTTGTGAGCACATTCACATGTCTTAGACAGGTCTGCAACCCTGCCTTTCAACCATTGTCACCTAGCTGCACAGCATGGGACTAGCAAAGCAAGTCAAACCACTCAGACATGTTTCAACCTTCATGGGTATCATCAGTGTGAGCCTACCTAGTCTAGAAATATTGCAAAGCCAGTATAAACCAAGCTCACACTGATGATACCCATTATATATATATATATATATATATATATATATATATATATATATATATATATATATATATATATATATATATATATATATATATATATATGCTCATTTGCATGTCTTAGACAGGTCTGCAACCCCGCCTTTCACCATTATCACCCAGCACTTCCATTGCAGCAAGGGATTCTGGGAAATGACATGCAAATGAGCCCACAGTGCCACCTTTTGCTTCAAAACCATTAACATGGTTCCCTATAGGCTTAAGCTTGCGGCATGGTCACAGCTTTGAGCACAGCCAGGGTTAAGATGCATAGACATTAAACCCACCCACCCGATGGTGCACACTGAAGTATCACTATGAGTTAAGACCTTCCTTTTTATGTTCCTTAGATGTTCAAGTACCCTTATATAGAGGCCTAGTAGTTTTACCAACATACTGAAGACCACATGGGCACTCCAGTACATATATAACATGATCTGTCTTACATGTTATGTGGCTTTTTATCTGAAAAGTTTCCCCTGTAATGTTTGACACACACGTCATTTTTTTCGGAGACTTAAGGCTCTACAGCTAAAACATCTAAAAAAGCCTTTAATCTCATTAAGCCAATTACTTTTTGCCTTTTCACGGCTTAAGGCACTCGGTGCCAATTGATTCTTCAGATTTGTAGATTTCCTAAAAATGAATCCAGGATAGTTCTGAACAAAATCTTTTAAAACTGGGTCACTTTTAATAAGATGCCAGTGTTTACGTATAATTTGTGTGATTTTATTTGCATCTTTGTTGTACTTAGTTAAAAAAAAAAAAAAAAGCCCATTCTAGTTGATTTTTGGCATTTTCATTCATATTTTTTTTTCTTTTCCACATTAATTATATCTTTTCTTTCTAGATCACAAGTTTTATTTAACGCTTCATTCATTTTTTCTTTTGTGTAGTTCCGTTCTAAAAATGTATCAGTTAAAATCTGAGATTGTGATTCAAACACATCATCATCAGTACAGTTTCTTGTGTTTCTCCTATATTGCCCATAGGGGAATATTCTCCACCCAACGTGGGTGGTGACAGCTACTATTCAGGATAATGTTGTTACTATCAACTGGTTTGAACAACCAATAGAGGAATGACCTCATTGAAAGGTGCTACAAACACTGGACATATCAAGATGAGAGACACTATTGTAAACCTTTTAAGCGGAATGACAGAAAAATGTGAGTAAACCGTAGCTGCTAGGGAAAGTATAACATATGCTGGAACACAGTAATAGGGTACAACCATTAACCCTAACAAAGCTGACAGTCACAAATCGAAACCAACAGCAATGTCAGGTAAGTGACCACTAGTGTAATGAACAATCCCAAAGATTGCAGCAATCATCCACGGTAAAGACAGTCATATATTGTAGATGCTCACAAGCCCCATGACCGGGGTTCTGACATCCCGCAGAGTGCTTTCTAATGTAGATAGAATTGAAGTAGAGTTGCTGAAAAAAGGAGCACTACAACGAAGAGAACTGGAGGCCAATTGAAAAAGTAACAAAAATTTTTTTGAGGCATCAAGCCTAGATTTAAAAAGTAAACCTCTAACGCGTTTCTCGCCTGTCGGTCCTTTGTCAAAGCTCCAACAGGCGAGAAACGCGTTAGAGGTTTCTTTTTTTAATCTAGGCTTGATGCCTCAATAAAATTTTTGTTTTATTTTTTCAATTGGCCTCCAGTTCTCTTCGTTGCAGTGTTCCTTTTTATCAACTGGTTTGAAGAAGGTTTTGGTTTTTAAAAATCCTCCTACATAAATAGTCGGGTCTAAAAAATCAATCGTAGTAGGACCAAAATTGTACGTCAATTTAAGATTCAATTCATTCCTATTTAAAAGTGACATAAAATGATTACAACTTTCTACGTCCCCTTTCCAAATAATTAAAACATTGATAAAATGTAGCCATAGGACCTAGTCGGCACCAAGTCCCGCATAGGACCAGATGGCACTATCCTCCCAAATCCCCAAAAAGAGGTTCGTGTAACTCGGCGCGAATTTGGTCCCCATGGCAGTGCCACATCTTTGCAGATAAAATTCACCATCAAAATTAAAAAAGGTATGATTAAGAATAAAATCTATACTTTCCCATATAAAATCCCCTTGTATAGAAGACATATCAGAGTCTTCAGAAATAACTTTCTTAATAGCCTCACATCCCTGCACATGTCCAATGGATGGGTACAGGGATGTTTCATCGCAGGTTGCCAGGAGCAGATCCACATCCCATCTGAAAATTTCTAATACTTTAATGACATCTGTTGTATCCTTCAAATACGATCTAAGGCCTCGGGCATGGTCAGCGCTTAGGCGCGCGCAAGCTTACCAGTGAGCCCCTGCAGCTGCAATGAGAGTGACTTTAACAGGGGCTCGCGCATGCTTGCGGAAGTGTGTGTCTTAACAAATTTTTTGTTTCGGCGCTCACGGGAGCGCAGGGCCGGTCACATGAGCGGTTCGCCCAATGAGGGCGAACCAGCTCCGTGACGTCACTGGACCACCCCCAGACACGCCCACGGACGGCGCGCGCTCTAAGGGCACCCGCTTTCCCTCAGCCTAAGCGCGCCTCCGCACGGCTGCAGTCTCTATGGACTCAGCCTTAGGTTCCTCACATATTTTTGTAAAAAAAACATCTATGTAGGCCGACAGGTTTTGTGTCAGGGAGTTAATTCCTGATATAATCGGCCTCCATGGAGGCTTAATAAGTGACTTGTGAAATTTTGGTAGGAAATAGAAGATCGGCAAAAAGGGATCCTCTACCTTCAAATATTTAAATTCCTTTTCATCTAGAACACCTACTGTTTTTCCTTTCTCTAATAGTGTCACCAGGTCATTTTGAAACCGTATAGTGGGATAATGGTCTAATACACTATAAGTGTCTTGATCTCCTAATAATCTCTCCGCCTCAGATACATAGTCTTTTTTTATTCATAAGGACAACCTGTCAGCTTGTTTGAAAACTCTTTATTTGTCCTCAGTTAATTCTTTTAATGCTTCTCTTTCTTGTTTATTCAAGTTGTTTGAACTTGCTTTTTTTATTTGCTAGTTGTTCTAGATCATTTTGAATTAATTGGCCAAAAACATCGATGAAGTTACCTTTACTCCCCTTTGAATAAAAGGTTGACTTTATTTTCAAATCAGTATGTATAAAATTCGACGGGACAACTTTAGGTATTGTGGGGAGATCAATTCTTGGGTTCCCCCAGTTTCTAGATTCAGCGTCTTTATTCCGAAAAACCTTTTGAGCGTAAGTTTTCTTAAAAAAATGCGCGCGTCTATGAACAAGTCAAAACTACTTGCATGACTTGCTAAGTTAAACCCCTTTCAATTACCTTTTTTTATTTTCTGTGAGTATTTTTGTGCTTCAATTAAAAATGTTTGATTTTTTTTTAATCTATCTCGTTACCTTCTTTTCTGGGTTTGGGTTTTCGTCTTCCTCCTCTATTCTCTCGTTTCTTCCTCTTTTTGTGGAAGCTTGGGTTTCTACTTCCCTCAAAGGAAAAAACTGTTGAATATCTCCCAAATGCTGGGAGACCTCTCCTGCTCTAAAAAAAACAAAAACCTGTATCTTGTGAATGATTCATCTCTGAATCAATTCTTCTGTCATTTTTAGAAGTCATGTCTGTTCTATCCTTTTCTCATCTTTTCTAGGAGGATATCTACTATCTCTTGGCTTATCTCTTTCATTTTTATAATATTTTTGATTCTTTTTATAACCTTCATATTTCTGTCTATACTGAGACCTTCTCCCATACATGTCATCCCTTGTTTGAGGTGTATCATGTCTATCTGGTACATATGATGGATGATTACTCCATTTTGGTTGAGTAACCTGTTTTCTATCATCTTTATGTTCTGATTGGTCTCTTTTACCTTATTTTGTCTCTTGAGGTATTTATTTTATGTTCACCCCTTTATAATCTTCTTCGACTCTCTTGAATTTTCTTATTTTTCGAGTTATAATGCCTTTTTTCCAATGCATCAATCTTTTTCTGAAGATCCCTATCTCTATCCTTAAAAGCTGATGTTTGATCTAGTGGATTTAGCATATCCTTAATATCTTTTATTTTCTAATTCCACCAGATGTTGTTTTTGTCGTTGTTTCATGATTACTCTCATTAAGTCATGTGAC